>NC_054877.1:3220477-3341245 GCF_018320785.1 Cheilinus undulatus | reverse complement strand
CAGATTAGTTGTTTGTACACTCAAAAAACGAATGCGCCAATTTTGTCAGTTTTACGTATTTCAATTACATAACAAATTTCCATCCAATTGAATTAAGTAATTCTAACATAAAACATTTAAATAACTCTAATGTAATGAAATTGAAAAAAAAAAAACAAATGTAGCTCATAGAATTTACCTAATTTACTTAAATTCAGTTTATGTAATTTCTCTGAATAAATTCTATGTGACTCAAATATGTTGATGTACCCAAAACCATGGGTGAGACTGTCAGTGCTCTGTTAGCACCGGCAGGCAATGTTTCCACCATGAAATCCACTCGTGGCAAAGTCCATTCTACCAGAGTGAGAGTAACTAAACTGATCCACTGCCTGGATCTAGTAATGTCATTAAAAGGCTTTAAATTATTGAGAGATGTGGCTAATGGTGGAAGTCTATATTTTCTGAGTGCGTTTCTAGTTCTGTGTTGTGGCAAGCAGGGGTAGGAAAAGGTTCTCAGACTAGTTGAGTGACTTTGACAACTTTCTGCACAAGAAGCATTAACAGCTATTGTTTACTCTGCACCTCACATTCAAACAGGGTGGTCTGCAACATTGACCCCCTTCACTCATAGTGTCACACTTCAAAAAACAATTCTTGCTACAAAAACATGAACTAATGAACCAAACATGCATAATAACAACTTTGCAACACTATAAAAAAATTATGCATGTTTAGTTTATTAGTTTATATTTTAGTGAGGGGTTTTTGAAGTGTGACACCATGAGTGAGGGGGTCAATGTTGCAGATCACCCTTTTTGTATGCATCTGTCCGTAATTCAGAATAAATAGTGTAGCTACTGATGCTTGCCGTACAAGACCTTGTCAAGGATCCATTTCTCATCACTGCCTGCCATAATAGGAAACTAGAAAAGCACAAAGGAAACTCACACCTCCACCTTTAGCCACGTTTCTCATTATCAAAGTCCCTTTGAAAAGGAATGCTGGATCCCAACAATGATCTAGATAAGTCACTCCCTCCCTGGTGGGGTGGCGACACAGTGAAGGAGAGCATTAGCTTTGCAATTTGTGCAAATCATGCGACAAGCATTGCCTGCAGGTGCCAACAGATGCACTGACAGTCTCACCCATGGATTCTTCAAAATTCTGAAATAGCTCCTCCCCTCAAAGAACTAAACATACTAAGCTATCTCAGCTTAACATGATCATTACATTGCATCTTTCAGCTGAATAGTACAAACCACTAATCTGATTTAGTAATGTCAACGTTTTTTGACAAAACATAAAAGAATAAGTAATGATTACTAAAAAGTTGAAGTAGAAACAAAATCTGGGTTTACACTGTAGTCTGTACTAAACCTTAAGCACTCATAACTTTCTGACCTAAGTACTCTACACAAAGGAATTGGAGTTATTTGAACTGAAGTGCAATTGTTCTTTACTTAAAAAGCCTTTTAAGTACAATGCAAAAATCTCTATTTTACTCTACTAGAATCATAAAGTTGCTTGTTTTTTTTCAAGGCAATTGGTTTGCATGCTTTTTTTTAAGTAAGGATAACTAATTGGATTTTACAGTGTACTTGTAGTAAACATGGGCAAGCCCAGGTGGGGCCAACATGGAACCCATGGACAAACCCACATGGGACCCATATGGGAGCCCACATATAACCCATATGGGGCCCACATGGAAATGCTGGCTGGGCAATTAAGAGGACAAGAGGCTGGCAACTTCAAATTCAGTTTACATTTATTAAGAGTTTGTCAGATAAGAAAGTCCAGCTAGACTGGTCTAATTAAAGGCAATCAAACAATAACAATAAACACAGCTACCACAGGAATGTGCAAAAATGCTTCCACCATCTCATTTGATGCAGTAGTAAAACAGTAGATGCTCTTTAATACTTCACACAGTCCCAAATAAAATTTAACTCGCACAGCAAAATTGGATAAATCACTACAGTTAAACAAACACAGCAACCAAGGGGACCGATGCCTGCAGAGCAGCTACACGTTCTGTATTTTACTGTGACTTGAGGATTGCACTTTGCGCATTAATATTGCACGTAGCCCGTTCAGCAATTAACTAATCTTAAAAATAACAGAGTGGGAAAAGAAACAGTAACAGATTTAACTAACACAGCAGTCCTAAAAGAAAATAAACAATGCGTCAAAATACTATACACACATATGTAAAAAATACAATTCTTTTAAAGAAAACAACTGGAAACATACCTTAAATTTGTACACCAAGCACTTAATCAGCAGTGCGACTAATGTTGTGGTAAACCCAGCTAAAAACATAAAAAACAAAATTACAAATCTGGCCACATGATTCAACAGCTTTGATTTGATTTGATTGGATTAAAGCAGATAAACATTTACTGTAATCAGCAGGTGAACTTTACCACCAGTACTAATGACTACACTAAAACAAACTCATCCTATGCAGTCATTTACAAGAGAGCACAACAGTGATTTAATAAATAATCACATGTGAAACAGCCTACCAGTGGTAATGCTTCAAGATGGCATTGCTACGAAGTGTCCGTCCGACACCAAGTTTTCTTGGCGCTACAAAACAAATACATATCATTTAATGAGTTTTCTTGTGTGAGCGCTCATGTTGCCTAGCCAGAGTTATGATTTAACCATGTAGATTGCCTACCGCAAGCAAATGTTTGTCATGCGTGTACTCCAAATGGCACTTCCTCATTTAGTGACCCGCAGCAAAGGGAAAGAGAGAGGAAGAGCCCTGGCTATGTCACCCTTATACAGCCTCCCACAGGGAAACAGCGACACAACATTACACTAAGAATGATTAAGAAGGGTTGAAAACTTTACACTTCCAGTTTTGTGGAGGCTGTTTCCTGGTTGGATGCAGTCACTTTTTGAAATCCACATGGGATGCTAAGCAACCTCAGCAGCCTCCAGAGAGTTCCAGAAACACCAGCAAGAAATAGGCCTGCATACAAGCAACAGCTTTAAACAACAGAGAGACATGTTTACACCTCTGTTTCTGTATGGATCTGATAGGAATGCACCATATTATCAGCAGATATCAACATTTCTGCCAATATTTACTACTAATATTTGAACTCTAATAATCTGCCTAAATCAGCTGTAAATATTATAAACAAATAAGTGAGAGGAGTTTTAGTCTGGACCAACAGACCTTTGTAAGCAGAAGTCTTTTTCTTTATTCATCATTCCTTACACTTCAAAGTTTGTTTGAAGGATTGAAATGTGTTCATGAACCTACTTTAGTTTAGTTAACCCACTTTGTTTAAGTACATTTTCAGTCAATAATATCATTCATTTCATATTTTGGCATCTCAAACCCTAAAAATGTCAGGTGGTGAGACCATCTGCTCCCTCCAAAAGCAAAAAGAGACCTTGCAGCTCTGAGCCTGAACCTCAGAGCAAAAAGCTCCAACCTGACCTCGTAAGTCAAACTCTCTTCATCTTATCGTCACAGAAAGCCTACTCACTTATTTTTCTTTGATTTGAGCCATGAGATCCACTGCTGACACCAGAAATGTTTCTCACAGAACGCTCCAACCTGAACATCTCAGCAGACATCCTCATGCACAGTTTACAGAGTGAGACTGAGTGAAAATAGAGCTGCATGGCTGTGCTTTATTTCAGCCACTAGAGGGCAGTGAAGCCTTTCTGCTGGCCTTTAACTCAAACTGTAGGAGGAGACAGACACTCAGACACTGTTCACTTGGTGACAGCCAACCTGATGCAGATTAGAGTTAAGGGAGCATCTCTACTCCCTGTTTGAAATGGATTTCACTGGAAAAATTAATGATTTTTGTCTCTTAATGCACTGATTTGCACTCCAGATGATAGTGGCATTTACTGATTGATGCTTTTGTGATGCCACAGCATCCCAGAGCTGAATTTTTTCACCATTTAGAAGCTCAATTCCTACTAAGTTCTCTTTCTAATAAAAACAAACAAATGTTGGCCTGCTTGTTTAAACACAGACTTCTGTTGTTTATGAAACTCAAAATGTTGGATTAAAAAGGTTTTTATAGCTTTCAGGCTCTGCTGGAATCATCTTATCGTTTTAACTTTTTAAATGTCAAAATCATTCATCATACGTTTTGTTCATATTTTATTCCTGGTGAAATGAGGTTGACAGTTTCTGGTTTAAAGGTGACCCTGTTAGGCCCTCAGGTTAGACCTGAATCCAGAATCCGGCCCCTGCTGTGATTGAGTCTGACACCCCTGCTCTACGTGGACTAATTTGACAAAGTGTCTTCTTTGGAGCCTTTCTAGTAGGAAAGTTTGACAAACTGCCCCCTTTGGTGCCTCCAAGTGGGCAAAACTGGACAAGACTTCTGCAGCGGTGCCCCACAAAGTCCTGCAGGTGTCCTATTTATGATTCTTGTCCTTGGCCCTCAAACATCCTGAGTCTGCTGCTGCTTTCAGGCATCAAACTTCAAAATGACTCCAAAGTCTTTTCTACACATGATTGTTTTTCAAATGTGTGTAAACTGTATTTATTCATTGGAAATGTCCATTTGGCGTCTGCTCCCTTCTATTATTTTGACATTGACATGTGATTTGATGAAGCTGTGAGTCTAACATCCATATTTGTCCTTTTGTCTCTCACAGAGAACGCTTCTGATGGAGCAGCTGACCTGCAGGAAAAGCAACATCTTCACCCTCCTGCCTCTTCATCACCTACACTGTAAAACCAAACTAGTTGAAATGAGCTGACTGAGCAGCTGAAAATGACTTAGACTCACTTTTACTTGGACATTTATGTTGGTTTCACTTTTTGAAGGTCAGCTACACTGTGGAAACTTTTCCACACTTGAAAAATCAATTGAAAGCCAACTCATAACAACATGTTTAAGTAGTTTAGTGAAGCTACATGTAGCACAGCCACTACAGTTTTCCTTATTTCTAGCACAGACTTTAATCTTCAACATTTATGCCACTCAAGGTGTGCCAGCTGAAGAGACTACAAGTTACACTAATCAGAGAGTGACCTCTGGATCAGGAAATCCTCTTCCATCCAGATTCTGTAGACTATCCACAGTCGGGAATTCTCTGACTCAGTCAGCAACTTCACTCCTGGTGCAGAAGTGCCCAAAGGAATTCTGGGCTATTCTAGCCATGTTGTTGTTGTAACCTCCTAAGGCCCTGCATGCACATATGAGGACATTTCATTTTGGCTTTTCTACAACATAGCAATCATTTCTAAGCTTAGAATTTGTCAGAGAATAAATCAAATGCATATTGAAGTTGAAATCATTTGCAGGATGATGGCAGAATTTCCTGTTTGGATATTTTTGGGAATTTGTTTGAAAATTTTCACCAAAGTTTTGGGATATGTTGGCATATTTTTGAGTCTTTTTTGGAAGTTTGTGGAAATTTGCTTTATATTCTTTCTCTGGGTATTTATGAACATTTGTTTGGAAATTTTGAGGCCATTTCATGGAACTTTGTGACATTTTTATTTTTAAATTTTTGGCTAATGGGGGAGGGTTCTTTGAATTTTTAAAGAATTTTTATGCAAGTTTCCGGGATTTTGTTTGGATGTTTCTGTCACTTTCATGGAATTTCGGGGACGTATTTGTACATTTTTTTGGAATTTACCTGAAAATTTTCAAAAATTTACACAGAATTTAAAAAAAAAATTGAATTATGATCAAGTTTCACTGAAACATTTTGGGACTACTTGAAGACATTTGTAGGTATTTTTCACGGAAAAAAATTCTTTAAAATATATTGAAGATTTTTTTTTCACAAAATGTTTGTTATTTCTTTGAAATATTATGGAACATATGTGGAGTTTGGACAGTAAAATTTCCAAGAAATTCCTGTCCTAAGACCACGCTGATGTTTTAGCTTATAAGGTTCTACTGATCCAAAATAAGTGGGAGAAACTAAAATTGCATTCCGTTCACAGCTCCTCATTGATGAATTGTATTGTAAAACTTTAAAATCAGGTTTGTCCTTGAACCTTTTCCAGTGTTCATGTTTTTACCACAGGTAGAACGGGAACATCATCACAGCTTCATCATCACACACACAGACTTCCAAAAATCAATCCTGAGAGAGCTGCTTCAAAGTTGCTTTTGTTTATGACCAAAATAAAAAAGATCAATGAAAAATAAAAGTTCATTTGATAGGGTTTCTGAGTACAAATCATTCACAGCTATCTAAGCCTGCACTCAATGACAGTTTGCGCTGTGACCCATCTTCCTGGCTGTGCGTCAGCTGCTCATTTTACTAGGCCAACGCCCTCACCACCTGTGGAGGGCGCCCACAAAATGAAAGAAAAGTCAACAATGTCAAATGAAAGCATGTCAATAAAAACTCAAATGTGGCTCCTACAACAATGTTGGCTCAATTGTACGCTGTATGAAACATTTTTGAAGCGTGTTATTGTTCACAGAGAAAGCCGCTGTGTGTGGCACTATTTTACAATGTGAGCTTCGGCTACAGGCTACGTGCTCTTCCACCTCAGAGTATCTGATCAGCTGTTTGTGTCTGTGGGCTTGGTTAGACCAAACAAGAAGTATGGAAGCTAAAACAAGACTAAAATGGACTTGATCATATCAAAATGACTGCTGAGCAGTTCAACAGTGACATATACACCAATGCAAGTTCAACTAGTGAAAAGAATTACTGACAAGCTTTGAATCAAATCAATCAGGTTAATCAGAGCTGATAAATCATCTAGTGTGTAGTCTGACTAAGCTTTGGATTCAGACAGCAGAGTTTGAGCTACAGAGAACACAGAGACACTGAGGAACCTTGACCTGACCTTAACCCAAACCCAGGATAGAGCGGTTCAGTGAATGTGGTGTTGAAGGTGTGGAGGTGGATCAGTCTGTCAGAGGAGACTCTGTAGAAGGACAGAGAGCCAGCAGGATGGTCCAGATACACCCCTACTCTACCAGAGGATGAAGAGGAGGAGATGTATGTTCTTATGTTATTGTGATAGACACGGTAACCACCATCAGAGCAGCTCAGACTCCAGGACTGATCATTCCATCCAAACAAACATTCTTTCTTGTCTCCTCTCCGTCTGATTCCTCTGTAACTCACTGAAACATTAACCTCTCCTCTCCACTCAACCTCCCAGTAACAGCGACCACTCAGACCAGTCTGACACAGCAGCTGCTCACAGTCAAATCTGTCTGGATGATCAGGATATGGCTGATCCTCCTCCACACGTGTCACCGTCCTGTTGTTGTCAGACAGTTTGAGTCTTCTGTCCACTGTGTTTGTGTCCACTTCCAGCTCACAGGCGTCTGATGGAGAGGAGACACAACACAGCTGATGGTTATCATCTGATCATTCCTAAACAAGGTTACTGACAGAGTCAAACTAACATTTCATATTCAGCCCTGAATCCTGTTTATCAGCCCTGAAATTCTACTTCCTGTTTCTATTTGAATGTGAACAGACCACAGTGAGCTGCAGCTCCACAATCACAGACAGACACCAAACAGTTCAAAGTTCAGACATTTCTATGGCTTTGACTTTAGATTCATGTGTTTCATTTCACCTCCTGTGTCCAATTTTGGCAGCTATTTTTAATTTTAGTCTTAGTTTTAGTCTTTACATGAAATGCATTTTAGTTTGAGTCACATTTAGTCACATTTTAGTCATTTCTATCCTTTTTAGTTTTAGTCTAGTTTTAGTCCATAAAAAGTCCTCACATTTTAGTCTTTACTTTTAGTCCAAGCATTTATTCTCTGGCCTAAATCTGGTACCAAACCCAGGTAGTGTATTCTATGCACCCGGCCAAACCTGGGTCCCTGCTTTCTACAGCTGAGAAACAGAATAACTACAGCTGCATTGTTTTTGACAGATTTATCCTCAGTGGATTTCATTACATTTTAGTCTAGTTTTAGACATCTTGATGAAAACTAAACTTTTTTGTCCATTTTAGTCATCACAGATCTATTTTTGTTAGTCTTAGTCTAGTTTTTCTCATGGAAAAAAGGCTTTCAATGAACATTTTCTAGTCAGAGTTTTCGTCGACGAAATGAAAACTGTTGTTGACACAAATCAACAAGTTGCTCCTCCATTTCTGACGTCCATCTAACTTTATACTTCCTGTTTACTATCATTGCCATGGCTGTGCTGTCGTTTTACTTCGTCCTTTGGCTTGTGTCTGCTCAGCTGTCCTCCGTGTTCACCACACATAACAGGATTTATGATCCTAAATATTGAACATGGGACATTGGGACTGCAGAGGTCACATTAACTGAAAATTCTCTGTCACTGACAGAACTTTTTATAGGATGACAGAAAACTTGTCCACCATTTTTTCTGACTGGAATAATGATGATGACCCTGCGTGCCAGCACACACTCTAAGAAATGAAATAGTGATGTTGTTCATATTATATAACTTTGTTGTGTTAAAATTACTCAAACGTTTTAAGTTTATAGAGAAGATTTAACTAGGTTTCATTGATATAACTTAACTCTTTCCCCGCCAGAGTATTAATAAAAAGTTGCCAGCCAGCGCCAGCCGTTTTGATCATATCCACTAATCTTTGAACATCTATTGAAAATGTTGTGTTAGAGGTATGTGAACACTGCAAAAACACCAAATGAAAGAATAGAACTTCAGCTTTTAAACACAAAAAACTATTTTGTTCTATCTTCATTCGTTCTTGAGTAATCAACATTTGAATATTGGTAATTTTCATAAAAAAACAAAATTTTGAACAAAAAACGGAGAAAAAAGCTTTTTTATCAAAGACATTCTTTATGAAGATAAAACTGATTTGATAATTACATTTTTGACTCTTTTTCATTTACAAATAGTAACATAGTATTCAAAATAACAAAATAGAATAAAAATACACATAATAATGATAATAATTATGAGTTTGAACATTAATCACAGTGTTAGGGATCACCAAAACTTTACATCAAACTCTACACAAAACATCTCAGAAAGCACTAGATTTCTTATCAACTTTACAGATTTTCAAAAATCAATAATAATTCATCCATATATCAATTTAGCCTTTCTATAAACCCTTTTATATTGCTCATTTTCAACAAAAACAAATGCACAAAATATATTTTTGGCTATAATGTCAACACTATGAATGACTGATTGGGATTGATTTATTGTGATTGGTTGTGATTAGATTGTTTGTTCAGGCATTATAATGTGCCTTTGAATGGTACACTGTGTACCTGAATGTAAGGGGACAACACAGCCTTTCATCTGTTAACCAGTACATTTCAAGGTCAGGCTTACAAATGATACCAGTGAGAAAAAACTGCCTCAGGAAGGTTTTCACTTCTGAGACTGTTACTGGTTTCCATGCATGAATATGAGCATGTGGTGAGGCATCAGTTTCAGCCTGAATACACTGATCTGCATACAGGTTAGTCTGGTTGACTATGTTCTCCACAAGTTCATCATAAATAAACAACTCTGCAAAATCACCTGGTTGCTCTGAATCAAGAGCTGCAGCAGCATTGATAGGCCCAGGGCTCAGAGTGAAAGGAGTATTTATTGGTTACCAGTCCTTTTCAAGCCACTCATTACCAGGTTCGGGAGCTGCAGCTGGATGGTGGTCAGGGGCCCTTGCTTGTTGACTGGCTGCACCATGCCTTCGTGTTTGACCATGTTGTCTTCCTCCTTGCTGTGTTTGATCTGTAAATAAACATATGAACATATATTTATTTATCCATCTATCCAACTATCTGTTTATGTATATATTTATATATTTATCTATATGCGTGTGTGTATGAATATATTTATCTATCTATGCATGCATGCATGCATCTATCTATGCACTTATTTATTTATATGTGCATGTGTTTGTAGATGGGTGAATGTACTTATTTATTTATCTATGCATGTATCTATCTATGTATGCACGTATTTATTTATTAATTTATACAAAAGCCACATAAAACAATGTCTTACCCCTTGCACCTCTGGTATTTGGGAGCTGAGAACGAAATCTATGTCTTGAATCCCTCCACTCCGTGTCCAGAGTGTCCCAATCCGAACTCCCACTGTCTTCCAGATAACGACTAGGTGCCCTTTGTCTTGTCCCACGTCTGGTCGTCTGTCTTCCCCTGGAACGGCCGCGAAAATTGTCTCTGACATCTGTTTTACCTGGAGTCTCTCCGTGTCCGCCACTGTGTGTAACTTTTTTTTCCTCCCTCACCTCCACTTTCTCCATCGCTGTCCTTTAAGGCGTCTGTAACCGTGAATGTTTTCTGGGGAGCCGGCATCTTCCAAAGTGCGCTGATACTGTATACGAGTTGCCATGAGATGCATACAGTATACAGTTTGTGCAACTTTGTTGCAACTCAGTTTCCCAGGTTTCCCAGATGAGCTGCTTCTTCTTCGTTTGTTTTGTGTACCCGGGAGTGTGTGGTAATTCACAACATACGCAACAGCGCCCCCCCAGACTATGACGGTGAAAACACAAATTGATGGAAAATCTCATCAATGGCGGGGAAAGAGTTAATAGTTAGAGATTTCAAGGCCACACAACACAGTTGAGTAAAACGAACATATCTCACTTAAATCCAACACGCACGCAAAGATACTCTACTATGACACATTCTTAGACATGCGGAATTTAGCAAAACAACCATCGCCACTTGCACGCCATGTAGCAGCGCAAGTGGTGTAACAGTATTTTTTTAAATCACATATTGCTTGTTTGTATAAGGTTATAGCTATAGATATCAAGATGTAGCCAACACTTGGTTATTACTCAAATTACTTGAGTTTTGACAAATCTGAAGTTTTCCCAGAATGCCTTTAGGCACTAAACCTCTGTTTGCTGCTGCTGTCTTGGCCAGGACACTCTTGAAAAAGAGATTTTTAATCTCAAAGAGGTTTTCTCCTGGTCAAATAAAGGTTAAATAAAATATTTAAATAAAGTGCACCATGAGTGAAGTTTCTGTCTCAATTAAAATGATCCCGCCTACAGAGGGCAGTGTTTCTATTGTTAATGTCAATGAATGGAAGACAACACACTAACGTTGATGAAACATCATCTACTGATTTGGCAGATGACCAACAGCCATTATCGCAAATATCTGCACGAGATGATTCACCTCAGATGAAATGATAATAAAAAAAAAACATTTATGGAATCTAAGCAAGTTTTTTATGTGCAACTGCCAAAACTAAGTAAATGAGTAGGATCAACAAAACATTTTTATCAGTGCACTGTGCAGCCCTGCAACGTATATTGTATTTATTTAATTTTGTCATTAATCAGTACAACTTAGGTGTTGTATTAACACAAGCCTACCAACTTAATAATATTCATCTCTGTTAAGTTAGTATAACTCAGTCATATTAAGTAAACTTAATGTAGTGTCAGTAAATCCAACATAGTAATATCATGTAGCTTTAAAGTAAGAAAGTTAAGTTAGATTTACTTTACTTTGTTCACATTACCCATGTTTTGCTTGTCCATTTTATACACAGTTGTGTGGAACCGGTTGACATAAGTTAGTTAAGTAAAATCAACACTTTATTTCTTAGAGTGCACTCACACAGACAGACACACAGACCTTTTCTATTCTGCACACATGGTCCATGATGGAGGTTATTAAATCTATTCAAATATTCCTCTGCTAGCCTGTGGGCTCTATCACTGACTTGGACACCGTTGATTGTAAAACAGTATGATGGAATTGTTAAGACCCTGTCCATCAAAATGACACACAGCGAAAGTCTAATCCAGCCTCTGAGGGACTGAGCCGTAGTGTTTCCTCTCCTCAGAACTCTAAAACTGTTTCTGTTTGATGAATGTCAGTGATTGTGAATGTGGACGTTCATACTCTCAGACCCAAAGACCAATATGGATTCAGACACAGCCTCAATCATTGTTGCTTCAGATCCTTACCTGATTCAGGAGTCAAATTCATCATTGTGTTCTCACAAATCAAAAAATCAGACACTCACACTTCTGTAGACCTGGTTTCAGTCTGTGCTGTCCACCATGGTCCAGCCTGGAGGAAGAAACAGAGCCAGTTTAGACATCAGGGATGGGTCAGGATAGATTCAAACACTTTCATTCTTCATCTGACTTCATTTTCCTTTAGTTTTTCTGCTTGTTATGCAGGACTATCACCAGATGGTGGCAGTAGCACATCTGAGAGCTGTTTGATCACCATCATAAAAATCACCAAAGAAGGAGAGGTCCACTTCATTTTCAGTCAGTGATTTTCCTCCAAATTCATATCCTTATCTTATACAATAGGCCTGTACTCAAAAATCAATACTCAATATTCCTCTCTCTCTCACTCGCTCTCTCTCTCCAGTTTCCTACTGTATCCATCCACTATCCTATCAAAATAAAGGCATAAAGCCCTTGTATAGCTGAAGTGCTGAGAGCCAACTTTAGTAGCTAGTAACAGTCCGTCTCTCTGTGTCTTTCTGTCTGTACCTCAGTGTCTCCAGTCTGCAGTGTGGATCCTTCTGTAGAGCAGACAGTAGTTTCTCTCCTCCTTCTCCTGGATGATTGTAGCTCAGGTCTAGCTTTGTCAGACAGGAGAAGCTCAGAGCTGAGGCCAGAGAAGAACAGCCTTCCTCTGTGACCAAACAGCCAGACAGACTACAGACACAGAGACAAACAGAGACTCATAAAAAAAGGCTGGAACTGAGGCGTTACAGTCCCAGTATAGGCAGGTCATGAGACCAGCGAGATCTCTTTGTATGTTTAGTTATTTAGGGGGAGGGGCTATTTCAAAATTTTCAAAAAACCATGGGTGAGACTGTCAGTGCATCTGTCGGGATCGGCAGCAACGCTTCCACAATGTCTTTTATTGTGGTAAAGCAAATGTTTCACCTCACTGTGTCTCCACTCCAACAGTGAGGGAGTAAAGGGCTGATGTGGATAGCAGTCCAGGTTCAGGGATGTTTCTAGAAGATTCTTCACTGTTGGGAGATAGGGCCAATAGTGGAAGTCCATGTTTTCTGGGCACTTCTCTAGTCTCATTTTGTGGTGAGCAGTTATGTGGTATCGCCCCCAGACAAGTTGAATGATGTAAGCAAGCTCCAGCTCAGGAAGCATGAGCAGCTATTATTTACAGATACAGTCACATACAGACATGGTGGTCTGCAACATTGACCCCCTCACTCATGGTGTTATTCTGTATAATGCAATGTATATATACTTATATATATATATATATATATATATATATATAATATATATAATATATATATATAAATATATATATATTTTTTTTTAATCAATGTTGATGTAATTCTACCTTCTTTCAATGTTGCTCATATAGTTGAATCGAGGTTGATTCATTGTCAAAATTGATTGAAAATTCAACATTATTTCCATGTTGATCATAGCGAGCACTTTCAATGTGTTTTTCAACGTCTGACATCAGTGTTGATTGCAATCTTCAGCCTGACGGTATCGCAATGTTGATTCAATGACTTTTTGCTAACTGGGTTGAGTCTTCAACACCCCGTCCTAAGATCAGATCAACTTTAATGTTCCACAGAGTGAGACATTTGTCTTTGGCTCTTCACCCACACTGCAGCCAGAATGAAAAACACTTCAACATAAGACGCTGAGTATCAATAAATAACCCCACCCTAAAATCAACAGACAAAAGAGGTGTATAAGAGGCAGGATCTTCTAAATGCTGCTGAATGAAATGTGTCACAGCTATAATGGTATTATCTGTTACTCTGTTGTTCCTGTATGCAAACTGAAAAAGATCTAAAAACCAGCTGACCTCCTTTTTCACCAGATTCATCACAATTTACTCAAAACACTTCATTACAACTGAAGTAAGAGCTGCTGGGCCAAAGTCATGAATCTCTTTACAGCTTGGTTTTTAGGAACGGGAATAATAACAGAGCGCTTCCACATAGAAGGAACAGAATGTGTTTAGAGATTTCTGCTAGATGGGGCACCAGGCCTCTGCAGATTCTTTACTGCAGGATTTCAGGCCAGAGATGCCGTCTGGTCCTGGTGCCTTATCAGGACAGATGAGTGAAAAAAGTCTCTCCACAACATGCTGGTCAACAGTCACTAGAGTTGAGTGCAGCTAAAATGTCCACAGCTTCTTTTCGTTCCTGTGAGAAGTCTCTAGTTTCAAACCTGCAGTAAAAATCATTTCACTCATTTGCCCTTTCTCCCTCATTGAACACATTAATACTGCTCTTAGCAGGGGACATGGTCCTCATCTTTTTCATTGAGTCCCACAGGTTTCTGGACTTCCTACACCTTTCTAGTTGGGAGAATCTGACACAGTTCTCAATGACTGCGCTTACATGGACTTGAGTATCCCATTTTCTGTCGGGTTTTTTGAGTATCCAAGTTTCTCTTTGTTCCTGTATACGCCTGCAGAACCTGGAATATTATAGTATCCCGGTTTTGAGAAACCCGGTTTTGCTACCTGGAGAACTCCAAAAGAAAACGGGATACTGTGCAATGTATACCCAGTATCCCGTGTTCTGGCTGCTGTAGACTACGTGCGCAGGTGCAACTTTGATTGAACTTAAATTAACTTCAGATACTTGTAAATACTGCATCCGTGTGGCGGAGGATCAGCTGATCTCTGCCCGGAGAGAGTGACAGTTGAGCGGCTGTATCTGCAGAGGATCAGTCTGTGATCTGACAGCAGTCAAAACGCGCTCATATTTAGAAAAAATGTGAACTATCTATTCACATATCCATCTATTCATCCATCCATCCATCTTCTTCCGCTTATCCGAGATTGGGTCGCGGAGGCAGCAGCCTGAGCAGGGAAGCCCAGACTTCCCTCTCCCCGGCTACTTTGTCCAGCTCTTCCCGGGGGATCCCAAGGTGTTCCCAGGCCAGCCAGGTGACATAGTCTCTCCAGCGTGTCCTGGGTCTTCCCCCGGGGCCTCCTCCCAGTGGGACTTGCAGAACACCTCACCAGGGAGGCGTCCAGACCAGATGCCCGAGCCACCTCATTTTGCTCCTCTCAACGCGGAGGAGCAGCGGCTCTACTCCGAGTCTCTCCCGGATGGCCGAGCTTCTCACTCTGTCTCGAAGGGAGAGCCCAGACACCCTGTGGAGGAAACTCATTTCAGCTGCCTGTATCCGCGATCTCGTTCTTTCGGTCACTACCCACCACTCATGACCACGTGTGAGGGTGGGAACGTAGATCGACCAGTAAATCGAGAGCTTCGCCTTCTGACTCAGCTCTTTCTTCACCATGACAGACCGATGCAGAGACCACATCACTGCTGACGCCACACCGATCTCCCTCTCCATTCTTCCCTCACTACTGAACAGTTTAAATTTTCAGCCATGAATGAAACATGAGCGTAGTTTACTGAGAATGACCGCTTATGCCATGAGTTTGAGCTCTGTGACCTGAAGATGGAAAGACGGCACTCGATAAGCAACCCGCACATTCCATCAACTCCTCCCAGTCCTGACATTCAGAAACAATTACCTTTCCAGTATGTTTTTTCAAAATAAAAGTGTATCCCTTTTAAGACCCACTTTGAGCAGCCCCCATTTTCACAGACTTTTATTTTGAAGTAGTTTCCGGGAAAGTTATTTAGTGAAGTCAGTGAACTTTAAGATGCTTCGCTATTTCTTGGCGTCTCTGCCAAACTTTCGTAGAGTTTAATAATATTAATAATAATGATAATAATAATAATCGCCTAATAATGATAACATTTGAATATCAAGTTATAATAACCTTTTTCTTTTGATATCTCCCTTTCATTCCTTACCATCCTCTCAGTCTCCTTTTTTCTGCAGATAAAAGCAAGCATTCTGGATATAAACAAGAGCTTTGTTTTCTTCTGTTGTTGGAATGAGGTGGGTACCATTTCTGCAGCATTATGCTGGCATTTAACTGTTTTAAACCCAAAATAACGGTGATCTAATTTTTCTCAAATTTCAAACTTTATGGTGCTGTAAAATAACCTCAACTATCTGCACAGATATGATTCGGTGATGAGACACCGGGATACTAGTTTCTCTCATGTATACAGGGATATGAATAACCGGGTTTCTCTGTGCACGTGTAAACACAGTATCCCAAATATGATAAAAACTGGGATATGACTCATAACCGGGATACTCAAGTCCATGTAAATGCAGTCATTGTTGTTGCACTAACCTGAGAGAGTCCAGCCTGCAGTGTGGACTCTCCAGTCCAGAAGACAGCAGCATCACTCCTGAATCCTGCAAGTGGTTGTTACTCAGGTCCAGATCTCTGAGACTGGAGTAGCTGAGGACTGATGACAGAGCTCCACAGCTTCTCTCTGAGAGGTTACAGACACTCAGCCTGTAAAAGACTTTAGGTTAGTCAAACAAGAACTCACAAAGGTCTAGATAAATTAGACAGAAGTTGTGACATCCAGACCTGAGAGATTCCAACTTAGAATGTGGATCCTTTAGTCCACAACAAAGTTGCTCAATTCCTGAATCCTGCAGGTCGTTGTTACTCAGGTCCAGATCTCTGAGACTGGAGGAGCTGAGGACTGAGGACAGAGCTCCACAGCTTCTCTCTGAGAGGTTACAGCCACTCAGTCTAGAACAGAAACAGACATAGAAATAAGTTGATGTTTCTAAATACAGACTACTTTTATCAGGGCAGTTGTGAGTTCACCTACAGAGCTTTGTTGGAGGCTTTGGCCACTGGCAGCAGCCTCAGAAGAGCCTCCTCTGAAGCAGAGTATTTCTTCAGGTCAAACATGTCCAGATCTTTTTCTGATGACAGTAAGATAAAGACCAGAGCTGACCACTGAGCAGGAGAGAGTTTATCTCTGGAGAGAGGTCCTGATCTCAGGTACTGTTGGATCTGCTCTACTAGAGAACGATCATTCAGTTCATTCAGACAGTGGAACAGATTGATGCTCTTCTCTGCAGACAGATCCTCACTGATCTTTGTCTGGATGTACTGGACTGTTTCCTGTCTGCTCTCTGAGTCACTTCCTGTTTGTGTCAGCAGACCTTGTAGGAGATCCTGATTGGTGGTCAGTGACAGACCCAGGAGGAAGCGGAGGAACAAGTCCAGGTGTCCATTTGGGCTCAGTAAGGCCTGGTCCACAGCACTCTGGTAGAGCTGTGTCATTGTAGATCTGGATGCTGTTTGTTCTTCTTCCATCAGATTGACTCCAGAGTTGATGAAGGTCTGATGGACATGAAGAGCAGCCAGAAACTCCTGAACACTCAGATGGATGAAGCAGAACACCGTGTCCTGGTACAGTCCTCTCTCCTCTCTGAAGACCTGTGTGAACACTCCTGAGTACACCGAGGCTGCTCTCATATCCATGCCACACTCTGTCAGGTCTGGTTCATAGAAGATCAGGTTCCCTTTCTGCAGCTGCTCAAAAGCCAGTTTTCCCAGAGACTCCATCATCTTCCTGCTGTCTGGACTCCAATGTGGATCTGTCTCAGCTCCTCCATTATACTTGATGCTCTTCACTTTGGACTGAACCACCAGGAAGTAGATGAACATCTCAGTCAGGGTCTTGGGCAGCTCTCCTCTATTCCTGGTCTTCAGCAGATCCTCCAGAACTGTAGCAGTGATCCAGCAGAAGACCGGGATGTGGCACATGATGTGGAGGCTTCGGGATGTCCTGATGTGGGAGATGATCCTGCTGGCCTGATCCTCATCTCTGAATCTCCTCCTGAAGTACTCCTCCTTCTGAGGGTCAGTGAACCCTCTGACCTCTGTCACCATGTCAACACACTCAGGAGGGATCTGATTGGCTGCTGCAGGTCGTGTGGTTATCCAGAGGCGAGCAGATGGAAGCAGGTTCCCCCTGATGAGGTTTGTCAGCAGCACATCCACTGAGGTGGACTTTGTGACATCAGAGAGGATTTCAGTTTTGTTGAAGTCCAGAGGAAGTCGACACTCGTCCAGACCGTCAAAGATGAACACCACCTGGAACTTTTCAAACCTGCAGAGTCCTGCTTCTTTGGTTTCAGTAAAGAAGTGATGAAGGAGCTCCACCAAGCTGAACGTTTTCTCTTTCAGCACATTCAGCTCTCTGAAAGTGAATGGAAATGTGAACTGGATGTCCTGGTTGGCTTTGCCTTCAGCCCAGTCCAGAGTGAACTTCTGGGTTAAGACTGTTTTCCCAATGCCAGCCACGCCCTTCGTCATCACTCTTCTGATTGGTTCATCTCTTCCAGGTGGAGCTTTAAAGATGTCTTCTTGTCTGATGCTTGTTTCTGCTCTGTGTGCTTTCCTGGATGTTGTTTCCATCTGTCTGACCTCGTGTTCATGGTTGACCTCTCCAGTCTCTCCCTCGGTGATGTAGAGCTCTGTGTAGATCTGATTCAGAAGGGTTGGGTTTCCTGCTTTAGCGATCCCCTCAAACACACACTGGAACTTCTCCTTCAGCTTAGACTTGAGTTTATGTTGGCAAACTGAAGCAGGAGTTCCTGAAAGAACAAGCAACAAATGATGTGAATGAGCTGATCCTGCAAAAAGCTGTCATCTAAAAGAGAGGCTGTGCAGTTCTTCTTCCTCCATCAGTTTCATCCAAAAATCTCCTCAGATGTTCAGTGGGTATGTGCAGAATATTAAAGCAGAGTGTGGAAATGTAAACCTCCTCTTCATCTCTCCATCATCTTAAATCTACGTTTCCTTTTTACTTTGAAAAACTTACTGTTCCTCAGACAGTCAGCCAGCTCGTACTGCTTCATTCTCCTCAGGAAGTTCTCTGTGATCTTCACAAAAGCCTCTCTGCTGCTCCTCTGCTCTTCATCTTCACCAACCAACACCTCCTCATCCTCACTGTGACGTTCTGGGTTCTCCTGACTCAGAGCCTTCTGAAATCTCTTCAGTTCCTTCTTCACAAAGGTGATAATGTTCTCCTCCAGCAGCTGGAACACAAAGACAATCTGAATGTTTAGAGGACAGCCTGTGTTTGATCAGACAGACTGAAAAACACTTTACCATGATATCTAGATAGATGTGCTCCACTGGAAATGATGATGTACACACCATAAATATGGAGTCCAGCTCTGTTTGATGCTGCTTGGACTGATCATTGAAGAACTCTGATGTTTCCAGCTGACCTCTGGAGAAAAAATATCAGCTTTAAGGACATTTAATGACAGAGTTTGAGAGCTCAACAAAATGGCACAGGGTAAATGTAGGAGCTTTAAATGATAATCACACATTTACTCTGGTATGGATGTAGGCTTATTGAAAGAGATCAGATCCTCAATAACTGACCCCCTAACACCTCTGACTTAAACCCCATTGGCTCAAAGGAGGTCTCCAAAGTCTTGGCAGTCTGCTGTGGTGGCCCCTCTACTCAAAGATGGAGACCCTCCTCTAGTTGTCAACCTCAGGCTACTTTACAGAACTACAACTACCCCCTGGAAGAACTTGGAGGTGCTGACCCTCATCCTGTCCATTTCACACTTGGCTTTGAACCGGTCTAACAGAGGACCCTGGCTGAGGACACCAACAAAACCACATCATCTGCAAAAAGTAGATTCTGAGTCCCTCAAACCAGAATGTGTCTGACTTAAGAAAAAGGGATCCATCATCCTGATCTGTAGGGATGAGAACCAAAATCTGGTACCAACCTGGCACCACATTTAAAAGGTCTGGAACCTAACAGGATGAACCAGAACACAGATTTCTATGCTTCATTTTGGTTCCTGCCACCTCAATGCAACCCCCTTCAAAATGAAAGGCACTAAAATACCTTATGGAATTAACATACAGGGTTTTTCCTGGTTCAGACTGAGGCAGAGGTGGTACCATTCTGATCATGGACACTCTGACCTTTCCAGAAGGTTCTGGGGGCGTGCTCCCCAGGGAGGAAAAGTTGTGCTGTAACACTTCACTTTTCTCAAGTCAGCGTTAACCACACACAAAGGGGGAACTTTTAAGGAAAATAGAAAACCTTTTAAGATAAAGAATATTTCACTATTAAATAAACAACAGCTCTGAACCAAAATAACCAATAAAGCTCTCAAGCAAGCGTCATAAATTCAAAAGATCTCACATTTAATAAATCACAACCAAAACAATGCGCGCACCGCGCGTAAAGTTAAATCAAAACTGGGTCACAACCAAAATAATAATTATAACACCGTCTTTATGATTTCTAAATAAAATACAAGTCCCAAACTAACGAAAACCGCAAACTTGTCCTTTTCCAATCACTTTTAAGTGTCTTTTAGGAGTTTTAAAAGTCCGTGACGCACGCAAACGTAATAGTCCTTACTCCATCAGGAAACGAAGAAAAAAACGCAATAAATCCACTGATAGAAAAAAAACCCCGAAAACAAAAATATGCGATCGATCGCCGCTACTGGTATACCAGGCTAAAATGTACAAAAAGAGTCGGTCTCACCCAGACCCAGGAGTGTATCCCACGGGAAAGCTTTCTTTGTCCGGCTCCCGGCGCATGCTCCAGCGTCCGCACAGAGAGGTCCAGCAGGAAGATTGCAGTGTTGTTGTTTGTAAGCTGCTATCCGGTTTATTATTTTGAACTTAATGCTTAATTTCCAGACAGCTAGTTACTTTTTTATCTTACTTTCAGGCTCTAGTTCTTCAGATATGCCTGCTTCTTTGTCTCTTTTCCCGGTCCTCTGCCTCTCCGCCTCTTCCCCCACGACACATCCTCCTTATATTATCTCGTCTTTTTTTTTCCTCATTATTTTGATCACATATTAAAACAGATAAATGACAGCAGGTACCCTCACTCCATACCATTACATATACAGGGAATAATTTCTTACATATTTAAAGAAAACCTGCCGTTTTCATCATTCCTTTCATTATCCTTTCGTCACATACACTCATGAATTTATTTATTTGGTGACACCGTCACAGTACATTTTAAAGTTGATAACATCAATCTAGTGCACTTTGAGAGCAACATTAAGAGGCTAAATCTATAAAAATGTTTCTCTATAAATTATTTTTTGCTCTTGTAGGACTTAAACCAGAGACACACAGATTCTGATTCGATCTGCCCATTCTAGTTTCCAGCTGTTTCCTGGTCTGACCTCCTGATTTAGATTTTGGATGATTCCAGGTTTTGTCCTTAAAAACTGTCATTAACATCAAAAGCTTTTTACTCTTTTTTTTAAAATTTCATGTCCAAAATTAAAAAAAAATCTTAAAAACTGTTTATGTCAGTCATGTGACCCTCATAATGATGCAGTTTTTCTTTAATTTAAAGTGTTTAAAACCATACAGTTTCTGTTCAAAGACACATGTTAAGTCCAGTTCTGACAGTCTCAAAGCTGTTAAAATGATCCAGGTCCTCATGCAGGACCTCTGCTCACTTCAGCTGTGATTACATTTTTCTTGCAGCTAAACTAAACTGTGTCCAGTGATTTTTTTTTCTCTCTGTACCAGAACTGTGCAGGTTGTTGACAAAAGAGGAAAACTGTCCTATTTTGTGTGCCTGGAACTTTTTTACAGAATTATCTAAAGGTGTTTTGTGTATCATTGATGGTTAAATTCATTTTTAATTTTCTACTTACAGGTACAGTGTGTAATATTTCACCAAGTAACATTAAGCAGAACAAACGTGATAAAACAGGAAGATAATATTCATATTTAGCCCCATCTAATGTTTTATCATCTGAATATATACAATTATTTTAGTTTTTATAAACTTAGATTTTGCTTGTGTCTACAGTACCACAGAAGGGAGCAAATAACAGATAAACATCTTATTTAGCACCACTGGTTTCCATGGTTACCATCAGAGAAGTGAGCATGACAATCTAGAACCTGTTGTTGCTGATGATCCTAATTTTTTTGCAGACTGCACCTTTAAGCACATCTCAGAGCATGCACTTTTTTACTTTTACTAGAATGAAGGAGTTGAACAAAAGAATTATTTGGGATCCACTGGTTTTCAAAAGACCCTCTAAGTTCACTGCCTGTGGGCCCCTGGGACTCACCACACTGATAACATGTCAACGTAACTGTCAGTTTATTTCATCATTTCTTACCTTCCATCTGCAGATCGTTTTAAGGTAATAGAGCGACCATTAGACCGGTCACTCTTCATGGACACACAGCTGGGTTCAGGAGAGTCTGGGCTCTGCTCCTCCATCCTGATACTGAAAAACAGCAAGATATGTTTAATTATCAATATGTGTACATAGAGATGATATGTTTATGGGTCAGTGACATATAACCCTTCAATCATTGAGGTTGCACCATTTGACATATGCAACTAATTTTAATTTAAATAGCTTAGCACTCAGACACATGTTATATTTGTATTAAACAAATGTTTTTAAAGTAACATGAAGAATTTTTATGGTAAAGTAAAATGTTGCTGTTTTACCTTGGTTGTACCACCTGACAGTGAAAGTGTACCTGCCCACCTGTGACTGAAAAATATTTTTATCTTTACTTAAAAAGGATCTACAAACAATTCCCCTCTGCCATGAGTGTCAGCTGGAGTCAATGATACATTATAGTATAATCTGTTTTATCACTTCAGTCTAAAATAGTCCCATGATTACAGTTGATCCACGCTGACATTTAAGAACTTGCAAATTCCAGGACAAAAGTTTTCTGACAGTGTCAGTAATGAGATAATAAATATGGAATTAATTTTATAAGTCAGATGTACTGAAAATATTAGATTTATTTAATAAAAGAGTTAGTGCTAAATATTAGAGTTGAGGACATGACTTTGATAGGCAGAATTTCATGGAAAAAAAACTTTCAAAGTACACTTTGAGTACTTTTGCTGTGGTGTTACTAGTGCTTTTTATTTCATTTTAAAGAACTTTTGATACATTTTTAGTTGTGTCAAACTTTTTTGTCTCTCTAACATTGTGACTGCTTGTTGAGGACAGGCTAAGTAAGCATGTTTTCTGAGAATTGACTCTACATTTTTATAAATTCTGAGTTATGATCATTTAAATAGTGGATGGAACTCCCACCGTTATCAGCTGTGACTGCTCCTCTTACAAATGATGCCTGCATGACACAGGCGGTACCAACATGGACATATGTGTGTACGAGCAGACCCTCCCACAGAACTGGCTGGACCCCTGATAAACCCACAGAACGGACCCTGATAAACCCAGAGAATGGACCCTGATAAACCCAGAGAATGGACCCTCCCCAGTTGTGATTTATTGATGATATCAGTTCATGTATGTTGGATCAGCAGCACTGGTGCTAGCATCCCGGCTAACAGTTACCTCATGTTGGAGCTGAAAAGTGTGTTACGCTATTATTGGGTTCTGATGTTGGATTATCACCACTTTATATGATCCATGATTACGACATCATTTTGCCATTTTTAAACCAGTTTTGCCCCTTTTGTTCCCATATTTCCTCATTTTACCCATTTGTGTCCCCTTTTGTTCAAATTGGCCACTTTTGGACATATTTGCCATTTCATGCCATTTCTGCTGCATCCTTTTGCAACAATTTGCCTATTTTAGCCTCCTTTTTTGATTTTTGGTTTAATTTCTCGTTATTTTCTTCTACTTTTAGTTTAGATTTTGCATGTGTCTACAGTACCACAGAAGGTAGCAAATGACAGAAAAGCATCTTTTTTTTTTTGCACCAATGGTTTCCATGGATACCAACAGAGAGGTGAGCAGTACAATCTAGAATCTGTTGTTGCTAATGATCCTAATTTTACAGACTGCACCTTTAAGCCCATTTCAGAGCATGCACTTTTTACTTTTACTAGAATAAAGGAGTTGAATCAGATGCTGGCTGGCATCTGTCTCTACAACTCTGCTTTTACTGCTTTTACTGTTTAATCCTAATCTCTTGGTGTTTTTATTGCCTTTACACCTCAGTAAGTAGATTTGACTTACCTTTATGGACTACTAAAGACCAGGACCCATTTATTTTCGTAAGCCATACTTTCTGGGGCCAAATGGCAAATAATACATCTGAGTGTGCTCTTAACATCTCAAAGCTGAAGAAGAGCATCACGTCTTTGACAGCTGAGGTTATGGAAAAATTAACCTTATTGTGGAATTTTCCACTGTGGCCACGATTCAGGCCAAGCACCTAGCAGTCCTGAGTACTTCCAGTCATGGGTACGTAACACAGCCTGCCTTTCTTGCTGCTCCGTTCCAGTTGCTCCAGAAGTGGTTGGCGACTTCACTGTTCCGTGGTTCGGTTCCACAATTGCTGATGTTCTGGAGGCTGGGACTGCCTCAGCCCTGCTGTGGGATCTATGGCTCCACCTGGTAGCTAAGCCCAAAACATCAGCGCAACCGACTCACTGTCACGTAGCCCCGGATGCACAGGTGTGTGACGGTGGAGCTAAAGTGGAGGCTCTGGAAAGCTCCACTCCCAGACAGCTGGAGCTGTGGTCCGTAGCATGCAGGGATAAGCATAGAGCTAAGCCTACTTTGCCCCTCTCTACACCTACGGGCATCCCGCTGACCAGTCAGTTTTGACGCCCTGAGCAAACAGGACTTTCCTCTGCTGGGTGAGCATGACATCCAGCAGCCAGCGGTGAAGACCTCCACCGCCCACTGCAGGCTGCTCAAGGAGGCCGTCATGAGAAGAAGCTCCAGAGGAGCCCTTCTAGAGGAAATGGGGCAGCCAGCTGCCGGGAAAGAAGCAATCCCTGTGCTCCAGTCTGACCGCACACATGGCTGATAGGATACTGCTGCTCGCTCAGCATTCCATTTGTGGATAATTTTACAACTTTCTTGAATCATCCCTACCTCTTCCGACACAATGGAATACACCTAAATGTCTGCGGATCACGGCTCCTTGCCATGAACATGTACGGTGGCCCTGAAAGCTCACAGCACTGCAACATAAGGAAACACATGCAAAAAGACAAAACACAAGCAAATTAAGAAAACATCGTCATCAATTTGACAACACATGCGAAGCATTTAGAAAACATGCTGCAAAGACCACAACACAACACATTAAAAAAACCCGCTGCAAACACCACAACACAACACATTAGAAAAACACGCTGCAAAGACCACAACACAACACATTAGAAAAACGCGCTGCAAACACCACAACACAACACATTAGAAAAATGTGCTGCAAAGAACACAACACAACACATTAGAATAACGTGCTGCAAATAGACCGCAACACAGTGGAAGTGTTTCCAGAGGACACTTAAAAGTGATGCACACATTCGGACACACTTGTTGATGTTGTTGACCGTAGATAAGGATACGTAGATGATGTGTCCACAGCTATTAAACGTAGCCGCTGTGCATCTGCCGGTCCACCATCTTGGAACAGGCGGGATTAATGAAAGCTCAATATAAACAAGCCTACTTCGCCTGTAAAATCTGCCCTACCTTGCTTAATCCTGAACCAATCTACATGAAATTTGTTTTGTTATAAAGCTGAAACATCATACTGACTACTTACTGGAGTTAAATCGAGGTACTGATTGTGGGTCTCATCAACTTTAAATTTAAAAAAATCCTATTATGTCTATGATGTGTACAGGGAATATCGAGTAATTGAATATTTAGAATCTATAATTAGATAGTTTTTGTTTCTCCAAATAGATTTATATAGATAATTTCTCTCCCTCTCATCTTGCAACTGGCCTTTACTCTAGGCTACATGCAGGCATACACTGTGAGTCATCACGCCTTTTCTCACCTGATGATTTTTGAGTTTGCAGTGCATATTAGCCATGTGAGGACACAACGGCCGATCTCGGCTTAATTACTCATGCAAGGGATGAATTTCTGACTTAAACACCTGCAGAGCCAGCAGATTCCAGTAACATTTTCTGAGCGGATCATCAGATGAGAGGCAGAGAGAGAGAGCTACATGAGGAAAACTAAAGTCTCAACAGGTAAAAGTCCCGACGAGTCACGTGATTTCTAATTTCTTGTGTTTTTCTTCTTTATGGTACAACAAAAAGTTGCAAAACAAAGAAGGAAAGACCAAAGTTAAAGTTGAATGTTCCTGGCTTCTTTGATCATCTTTATGTTGTCTAAAAAGCCTAAATCAAACTGATACTAGACTGACCGTACAGAGAATTTTCCAGCATTTAAGTCAAATACCAGTCATCTGATGACTTGATTTATTGGTTTGTGGGATAGCAGAAAATTAAGGCAAATATTTTTGGAGTGGGCGATAAGAACTGCGTGCTTTACTAATGCCAAAATGTTTTATATCACTTAGTTGTATATTTTAAGTATTGTATTTAATGACATTATTAAAACAACACTGAGTAAAAAAATAAATACTTAAAGCCAGGAGGTGCTTTCTGCCAGCAACATTAAAATGACCAGTCTGACTTTTAACAATCAGATGATGGTCAGTATTACACATAGTGAAAGATTCCACATTTCCTTCCAAAACAGCAGGTGCATTGTATTTTAAATAAGGTAACAACTTACAGTCATGGACAAAATATTGGCACCCCTGGAATTTTTCCAGAAAATACATCATTTCTCCCAGAAATTGTTGCAATCAACAAATGTCTTTGGTATACACGTGTTTATTGCCTTGATGTGCATTGGAACAACACAAAAAAATCAGAAGAAAAAAGACAAAATTGACATAATTTTACACAAAACTCAAAAATGGGCCGGACAAAATTATTGGCCCCCTCAACTTAATATTTGGTTGCACAACCTCGGAAAAAAATAACTGAAACCAATCACTTCCGATAACCATCAACAAGCTTCTTACACCTCTCGAATGGAATTTTGGGCCACTCTTATTTTGCAAACTGCTCCAGGTCTCTCAGATTTGAAGGGTGCCTTCTTGCAACAGCAGTTTTGAGATCTCTTCATAGGTGTTCAATGGGATTTAGATCCAGACTCATTGCTGGCCACTTCAGAACTCTCCAGCAATTTGTCTCCAACCATTTCTTGGTGCTTTTTGAGGTATGTTTGGGTCATTGTCCTGCTGGAACACCCATGACCTCTGATGTAGACCCAGCTTACTGACACAAGACCCTACACTGCAGCCCAAAATTTTTTGATAGTCTCAGATTTCATGATTCCTTGCACACAGTTAAGGCACCCAGTGCCAGAGGCAGCAAAATAACCCCAATTTTGACTGTAGGTACTGTGTTCTTTTCTTTGTAGGCCTCATTCCATTTTCTGTAAACAGTAGAATGACTTCCATTTCCAAAAAGCTCTACCTTAGTCTCATCTGTCCACAAAAAGTTCTCCCAGAAGGATTGAGGCTTACTCAGGTACATTTTTGCAAACTCCAGTCTGGCTTTTTTATGTCTCTTTGTCAGCAGTGGGGTTCTCCTCGGTCTCCTGCCATAGCGCTTCATCTCATTCAGATGACCATGTATGGTCCCAGCTGACACTTTTGCACCCTGAGTCTGCAGGACAGCCTGAATCTGTGTGGAAGTTGACTGAGGATGTTTATCCACCATTCCGACTATCCTGCATTGCATTCTTTTGTCGGTTTTTCTCTTCTGTCCACGTCCAGGGAGATTAGCCACAGTGCCATGGGTTATAAACTTCTTGATTATATTACACACAGTGGACTAAAGAATTTCAAGATCTCTGGAGATGGTAATGAAATCTTGAGATTTTTCATATTTTTCCACAATTTTGCTTCTTAAGTCCTCAGACAGTTCTGGGCTCTTCTTTCTCTTCTCCATGCTTGGTGTGACACACACAGGCACACAACACAAAGGTTGAGTCAACTTTTAGACATTCTAACTGGCTTCAGGTGTGATTTCTAGATTGCCAGCACCTGTTACTGCCACAGGTGAGTTTAAATGAGCATCACATGCTGGAAATAAAATGATTTACCCACAGTTTTAAAAGGGTGCCAATAATTTTGTCCGGCCCATTTTTTGAGTTTTGTGTAAAATTATGTCAATTTTGTCTTTTTTCTTCAATTTTTTGTGTTATTCCAATGCACATGAAGAAAATAAACGTGTATACCAAAGACATTTGTAATTGCAACAATTTCTGGGAGAAATTATGTATTTTCTGGAAAAATTCCAGGGGTGCCAATATTTTCGTCCATGACTGTATAATAAACAACCCGGTTGGAAGTCCTGTACATATTTAAGGCCAGACCACTAACATCAGAGCGAGGAACCCATCATATCTGTGGGCGTCAGCACACGAAGTTGGCTTTTTCAATGCTGTCTGCCCATATAACTCTGTTGAACTCTCACTCTTTTGCCCGCGCCTAGATGGCGGCCCCATAGACGTACCATCAGATAGCGAACGCGTCATCTACGTCTTGATATCTATGTTGTTGACGTGGATTTTAAGTCACAGTGGTGTTGGAAAATGAGAGAAAAAGTAAGTGTTTTTGATTTATTTTAACAATGTGATCACATGATTCAGATATGAGCCTGTAACTATCGTTAGCCTTTTGCTTGTAATTAGCCATGTCAGCAAAACCCACCGGTAGTATTACTTGCTCTTCCCCTATTAAGGGTTCTGACAGTAACTATAGCCAGCTAACAGCATGTTTCACACTATGTACAGTCTATGGTTTCACAGCGAATTAACCGTGTGTATCATTTCATCAGGTTATGAGAATTGGCAGGCTAATTACAAGCAAAAGGCTAACTATAGTTTAACAGCAGTTCACTGCAATAGGCTAATATCTGAATCATGCGATCACAATATTAAAATAAATCAAAAACACTTACTTTTTTATCCCATTTTCCAACACCACTGTGACTCAAAATCCATGTCAACAACATCAACAAGTGTGAACGGACGTGTGCATCCCTTTTAAGTGTCCTCTGGAAACACTTCTGTTGTGTTGTGGTCTATTTGCAGCGCATTTTTCCAATGTGTTGTGTTGTGGTCTTTGCAGTGTGTTTTTCTAATGTGTTGTGTTGTGGTCTTTACAGCGCGTTTTTCTAATGTGTTGTGTTGTGGTCTTTGCAGCGCGTTTTTCTAATGTGTTGTGTTGTGGTCTTTACAGCGCGTTTTTCTAATGTGTTGTGTTGTGGTCTTTGCAGCGTGTTTTCTAAATGCTGGGCATGTGTTGTCAAATTGATGATGATGTTTGTGTGCGTCACTTTTAAGTGTCCTCTGGAAACACTTCCGTTGTGTTGTGGTCTATTTGCAGCGCGTTTTTCTAATGTGTTGTGTTGCAGTCTCTGCAGTGCGTTTTCTAAATGCTTCGCATGTGTTGTAAAATTGATGAAGATGTTTTCTTAATTTGCTTGTGTTTTGTCTTTTTGCATGTGTTTTCTTAAGTTGCAGTGCTGTGAGCTCTCAGGGCCACCATGAACATTGATCTGGTTTTAATCTCCAGTAAGGCAAAGCACACCTAATGTTTGGTGAGTCTGTTCCATAACTCTAACTGCAACACTGTTTCACAAATTCCTGTTGTAATCACCCACAGACACAAACCCCATCATTTCCCTCTAATACTCAGAAATTTAGACCATTTAGTATCAGTATGGACTTCAATCATCACTCCCCAACACTACAACTAGGATTATTTTATTATTTCAGGTGATTTCATTACACATGTTGACAATCAAAATGACCAGAATGCCAAAAATTTTCTGAGCTTGCCTGATGCTTTTGGCCTCTCACAGCATGTATCTGGGCCCAGTCATAATAAGGGACACTCTGGACCTAGTTATATCTAAAGGCCTGACTATTTCTACACTCTGTGTTAGAGATGTTGCCTTGTCTGATCATTGTTGTATTTTCTTTGATGTATCTGCCTCTCCTGTACGGCAAAATACTGTTGAAATAATCAAAGAATGGTTTATTGATGACAACACAATTGAGAAATTTGAGAAAATTTTAAATGAGTGACCTGTGCTGATGATCCTGTGATGGATTTTAACTACAAATGACAAAATATTATTGACAGCATTGTACCTGTCAAAAACCAAAACTCTTCAAAACCAAAGAACTCCATGGAGGAATACAGTGGTCATTAGACAGCTTAAGAGACAGTAGCTGGGTTTCCATTACACTTGGAAATGTGCAAAATCGAAATAGCACAATAAAAAAAACTGGTAATGGAAACACCTGAATTTCGAAAAAACCCTAAAATATCGCTAAAAAGTTTTTTCAGCTTTCATGAGGAGGTTTTTCAGGTGTTTCGGTATAGAAATATATCGAAAAAGTGCAATGGAAACACTTTTTCTGCATTTACAAGTCACGGGACGTGACATACAGTGTCACGTGATCGATCACTCCGAGACAACATGGCGTGGTACGCGTAGACAGAAGAAGAGTTCGAGACTTTTCTTAACATCATACTTCTACCCTTACGCGTGGCTTTTGCCATACATACGGACTTTACCTCTGAACTATCATCCGTTGCCGTCGTCTTTTGTTCAAAATGATCAAGGCAACCGCCGTAGATGTAACCAAAACCGTGAGATGAGATTTTACGAGAATTGCAAGGCCTACGCCCAAAACTCCCTTCAATGGAAACGCATTCAAAGAGCAATCGCACTTAATCTAAATTTAAAAAATATTGCTTTTATTTTGCGAAAAACTGTAATGGAAACCCAGCTAGTGTCGGCTATCTGAACGGAAGTGGAGAAAAACAAACTTTAGATTCACTACAACATTTACTAGGATACACTTTATGAAGAAATCAAATTAGCTAGACAGTCTTATTTTTCTAAAATCATTAATGAAAACATCAACAATAATAAAGCACTCTTTTCTACTGTTGACAGACTTATCAACTCACACAGGCAAATCCCAGCACAGATGATTTCCACTGATACCTGTGAACAGTTTGCCTCTTTCTTTCACAACAATATCATCACCATTAGAAAAAATATCAGTACCTGAAGAACATTAAATACACTTCACCCCCAGTTACCCAGAAACAACATCATTAATGCCACCATGTCCCACTTTGACCCACTGAATCTCCAAATGTTAGAAAATATTGTTCAGCAGTCAGACCCTCCACCAATGCTTAGATCCCATTCCCACCAAACTGTTTAATAATGTTTTTTTAACTGTTTAGCTCCTCTGGTGTAGCAAAATATCAACTGCTCTCTTCAGTCTGGCATTTTCCCCTTATCTCTCAAAACTGCCACGGTCACACCTCCTCTAAAGAAAAGTCATCTCCATGCAACAGTTACTGCAAATTATAGACCCATCTCCAACTTACCATTTCTCAGCAAAATACTTGAAAAATCAGTTTACTCTCAGCTTACCGGTTACTTAACCACTATCAATATTTTAGACATTTATAGTCAGGTTTCAGATCCCTCCATAGCACAGAGACAGTCCTACTCTAAGTTCTCAATGATATCCATTCAGGGCGCATTCACACCAGAGCTGTTTGGTCCACTTTAAACCAGTGTTCAATTTGGCAGCTGTTTATAATTGTAGTCTTAGTTTTAGTCTTTACATACAATGCATTTTAGTTTTGGTCACATTTTAGTCATTTCTATCCTTTTTAGTTTTAGTCTAGTTTTAGTCGACAGAAACTCAAAACATTTTAGTCTAATTTTGGTCCATACAGTCCTCACACTTTAGTCTTTACTTTTAGTCCAAGCATTTATTTTCTTGTCTAAATCTGGTACTGAATTATGTTGGTGTGTTCTCTGCACCCTGCCAAACCTGGGTCCCTGCTTTCTACAGCTGAGAGGTAGAAGAGATACAGCTACGTTGTTTTTTTGACAGATTTATCCACAATGGAAAAGTATCATGGATTTTGAATGTCTGACAAAAACAACATCACATTTTAGTCTAGTTTTAGTCATTTCAGTTTAGTCAGCACAGGTCTATTTTTGTTAGTCTCTAGTTTTTGTCAAGGAAAAAAGGCTGTCTGACATTTTTAGTCAAAGTTTTAGTCTACAAAATTAACACTGCTTTAAACGAACTCTGGTCTGTTTTCCCGGGGAGTCCGGTTCAGAGTGGTGTGAAAGCTCAAACGAACTCTGGTGCGGACCAAACAAGCAGACTCTGGTCCGCTTGAAAACAGGGGGTCTCGGTCCGCTTCCAAATGAACCCTGGTGCAGTTCGTTTGAGGTGTGAAAGCAAAGCGGACCAACTTGTGAACCAAAGGAAGGAAGTGGCATAAAGCGTAATGATATATGGATTTATATGTGATTTAAAACATTCACATACATGTTGGTATCTCAGCTGGCGTCTGTGTAGCCATAGCAACACGTCGTAGTCTGTGCTGATTTATTTGTCTCATGTAAACAACAACATGCTGGACAGCTCACCACCTTGCTGCCTGCTCATGATGCCCCAATGCAAGAGCAGAAACAGTGTTAATTCAGTGTTTTTCATTGTTTATGTGGAAGAAAAGTCCAGCAGAAGGAGATGGATTTCCTGTTTGTCTTCTTCTACACCTTCTGTCCTTTTGGTCACCTTTTGTTTGTGAATACAGTGCTCCTACTGGGCAGAGGTTGTAGGTGTTCAGACGGTTTGGTCCGTTTGAGCCAAGAGCAGTGTGAATTCGAACCAAACCAAAGGAAAGTGCAACAGTGCTGCAATTTCTGTTCCAAAATGGACCGAGTCTCCCGGACTATCAGGTGTGAAAACGACCTTAAACACAGATCCTAACAGATTATCCATTATTGTTCTTCTTGATCTCTCCACAGCATTTGAAACAGTGGACCACAGCATTTTATTAAACAGATTAAAAGAATGGCTGGGGCTGTCTGGATCAGCCCTAAGCTGGTTTAAAACATACCACCAAAACAGGCAGTTCTTTGTCTCTGTTGGAGACTTCCATTCAAATAAAGTGAGTGCTAAGTGTGGAGTTCCCCAAGGTTCCATTCTTGGACCACTGTTATTTAATCTTTACATGCTCCTGCTTCCACTGGTCATTCAGAAATACAATATAAACTACCATAACTATGCAGATGATTCACAGCTTTACATATCTCTATCCTCAGACGACCTTAGTCCCATAAACTCCCTTACTCAGTGTCTAAAAGACTTACACATTTGGATGGCAGAAAATTTTCTTCAGCTCAACAGAGACAAAACAGAATTCCTCACTTTTGGTCCAAAAACTCAAAGACAAAAAGTTTCTACTCATCTCAGTTCAGTCTCTCTAAACTCTAAGAATGAAACACAAAGCCTTGGAGTAATACTAGACAGTGATTCAAATTTCAAAAGCCACATCAATCAAATCACAAAATCTGCATTTTATCATCTTAAGAACATATCAAAAATTAGAGACCTTCTGTCAGCATCAGATGCAGAAAAATAGTTCATGCATTCATTTCAAGTAGACTGGACTACTGTAATGGTTTATTTACTGGCTTCACAAAATCCTCTGTTCAGTGATTACAGCTTATTCAGAATGCTGCTGCTAGAGTCCTGACCAGAATGAAAAAGTCTGAGCACATCACTCCTGTCCTCAAATCCCTCCACTGGCTTCCAGTACAAAGTAGGATTGATTTTGAGACTCTGATACTTGTTTACAAAGCACTGAATGGCCTTGCTCCTCAGTACATCAGAGACACGCTGATAAGTTATTAACCAGTTAGAACTCTCAGGTCTACAGGTGGTGGTCTTTTGATGGAAAAAAATATATAGTTTTTATTATAATTAATTATTATAAATTATAAATTCCAAAGCAGGGAGGCTGCTTTCAGTTTTATGCCCCTTGTAAATGGAACGCCCTGAGAGGGGCTCCAACATTAAATACTTTTAAAAGCAGATTGAAAACTTTTCCTTATGAATCAGTTTACAGTTAGATTTCATTGCCTGTTTTCAGTGTGTGTGTTTGTGTGATTGTTGTGTGATATAAATCTGTGTGAATAATTTCAGTGGACATGTTGAGCTTTTATTTCTGCTTAGAATCTGTATATCATGTTCTTCATTTGAAATACAAAGACAATACAATCACTTGTTTTTGACTGTGAAGCACACTGTGTTGCCCTGTGTATGAAATGTGCTGTTTAAATAAAGCTTGATTTGATTTGATTTTACTTTTACCAGTCTTTTTCACACAAGTATCTGGACTTCTACTGAAGGACAGAATGTGAGGACTAAATAAATAACTGACGTACTGATAAACTTTACCGTGTCTGATGAAAGAGTCTGAGACTAAATGTACGTTTTAACACTGCTCATTCATTGCTGCTCCACTACATTATGTCATTAAACTGTAATTGTCATTCAAACATTTCAACAACTCTGGGTCAAAAACTGCTTACCTTCAGGTGGAACACCTGTCCAGACAAAGATCTGTTCCTGTTTATAGAAACTAGCCCTCATTGGCTCATAAAACTGTCTTATATAAGACCAAGTTAACATCATTAATATTTCAAGGAACAAAAAAGTAATTTGTTATCCACTGGTTTTCATAAGACCCTCTAAGTTCACCGATAACATGTCAACATAACTGTCAGTTTATTTCATCATTTCTTACCTTCTATCTGGAGATTGTTTGAAGTTAATAGAGCGATAAGCAGACCGGTCACTCTTCATGGACACACAGCTGGGTTCAGGAGAGTCTGGGCTCTGCTCCTCCATCCTGATACTGAAAAACAACAAGATATGTTTACATATAGATAATATGTTTATATAGTGATGATAGGATGATGTTAGCTGTTGTTCAATAGTGAAGCTCCTATGAAACAGTGATGATGATGATGATGATGATGATTGAAAGAGAATACCCTGTTTGATCAGCAGTGGATCATAAGTGACCCTTTGCTAAGCCACTCCCTAGAATAGTCACTATCCAATCAATGCAGGATTAGTAGGAGTCTATTTTCAGACTGAGCCCCTGATAAAACCAGAGAATGTTTCCTCCCCAGTTGTGATTTATTGATGATATCAGTTCATGTGTGTTGGATCAGTAGCATTGATGCTAGCATCCTGGCTAACAGTTTAATCATGTAGGAGCTGAAAAGTGTGTCAGGCTATTTTTGGGTTCTGATGTTGGATAATATCACCACTCTTTTCCATCAATAATTTCCACATCATTTTGCCACTTTTAAACCATATTTAGCATTTTTCAACCATTTTTGCCACTTTGTGCACATATTTGCAATTTTTTACCCATTTCTAAAACATCTTTTTGCAACTTTTTGTCCATTCTGCCAATTGTTTGCCATTTATACAATGTTATGCCACTTTACACCCTTTGTTACATTGCTTTTTTCCACCTTACCCCATTTTTCCTCTTTTCACCTGTTTTTGTCACTTTTTACCCATTTTTACCCAAGCTGCCTCAGTTTCTTCTACTTCATCCTGACATTTGTGCACATTATGTCCTAGCCATGAAGTCTAACATTACTTTCTTAATCATTAAGTTCAATGTTCCCATCCAGTCAGTGTATTTTCTGGCAGTTCTATTTCCTGTTTGAAACCAGCCTCAGAAATTGGTCTCAAACTCCAGTTATTCTGATTTTTCGTGTTTGACAGAAAATGTAAAAAATGTGCTGTTTTCTTGTTTCAGTCATGTAAATGGCTTAAACAGGGAAAAAAAAAACAAAAAAGTCTTTTTTTTCAAATCCATTATTTTGTTGTCTTGCCTTTATGAAATACTTGAGAAAAAGAAAATCCTGTGACCCAAAAGGAAAGGTGAACATTTCAAAATAAAAGCCCTCATGTCATATTTTAGCCTACATAGCCATTCACTAATTTTTACAGTATAATAATAGGAAATTTACTTGAAGTAAAATGATTAAAAATGTCAGTGGTAAAAGTTCTGGTGATTTAATGGACTATATTAATATTAAGAGGAAAATAAATGAATATGAATAAATAAGCCTGGACTGATTGAGGTATTTATCCATGTACACAGATTTAACATTTTCTCTCTCATCATTTATTTATTTCTGAGGCTGAGGATTGTACCACCAAGGTCTCGGCCTTCGGCTGCCACGCAGCTCACAAAGCACCCGACTTCTATGGCTCCTCCCACAGGTGGTGGGCACATGGGAGGGGGGCCCATGTTGCCTCTTCTAGGCTGTGCTTGGCCGGGTCCCGTGGGTGCCTGGTCCGGCCACCAGGCGCTCGCCATCGAGCCCCACTCCCAGGCCTAGCTTCAGGAGAGGGCCCCGGTGACCCGCATCCAGCGGGGCAGATTAGAGTCCATCACGTTGTTCTGCCATATGAGTTTTGACCCGCGCTTTGTCTGGTCCCTCATCTAGGACCTGTTTGCCTTGGAAGACCCTACCGGCCTCATAAAGCCCCCAACAACTTAGCTCCCAGGAACTTCAGGACACACAAACCCCTCCACAACAATAAGGTGGCAGCTCAGGGAGGGGCCGTGGAGGGGACCTTGGGATCCCCCGGGAAGAACTGGACGAAGTGGCCAGAGAGAGGGAAGTCTGGGCTTCCCTGCTAAGGCTGCTGCCCCCCACGACCCGACCTCGGATAAGCGGAAGAAGATAGATGGATGGATGGCATTTATTTATTTATTTATTTAGTAAACACAATAATAAATAAACCTTTCCACCCAACAATACAATCACTGATTGAAAATGTGAGTCCTGCTGTGTACATAGATTATTCTGTTGGCCTCCATGGCCCCCTATTAGTCAGGGCAACAGAAAGCGCTCTCCTTTATCCCCTTATGGGCGGCCTTGTGTCTGAGGAAATGCTGTTTTTATCCCGTGGTATGTGAGCTAGGACTCAGATGATGCAGTTTTTCCTGGTGTTGATGGTCTTATAAAAGAATGTTAGTTTTAGTGTCTGAGTCAGTGTGAATGGAGCCTAGCTCTCTCTCTGGATCACTAAAATAAATAAATAACTTCTCTGTCTCAGCTTGGACTAACCTCCCTTTAGGAAAACTAAAGTCAGACTTTAAATCCATACCTGGTCTTCCTCTGTCCCCCAGAGCTCCGTCAGACCGAGCTTCCGTCCCACACAGATGAAGAAGTGTTGTTGTTGTTGATCCGGATGAGTCTGGTTTCCATTAGTCCTGAACTTTTCTGATAAGACCTGATGACTGCTGACTCACGTTGAGATGTTTCTGCATGAAAACGAAAGTAACTTCAGAGTGGGGGAGGGGAGGGCTGCACTCATCTGATACTGCAGTCGGTAGTCAAACATTAGAGATTCCCTGTGTCCCAACTTTTCTTTGAATTCAAAGCTGTCAGCTGGGGAGGCAAGGGTCTTTTTTATTCCCTCCTCGGTAGATCCATCCATGAGCATAGACTACAGAGGCTACAGTCCTCAATGGACTCAGGACCAGGATCCAGTCATGAGTCTGGATCTGTTTGGATCATCTCTCTCTCCAGCTGTCCTATCACAATGTCACATGATCAAATCATCACCTTCATCAGACAAACAGTCCTGATGAAGGTCTAGTAGTGGAACGTTCCAGATAAATCTCCCTTTGTTTTCAGGTTGGACAGTCAGCAGGAGTTTTCTTTGTCTGTTTCATTTTAAACCAAACATATTTGGACAAACATGAAACGTTGTTGTTTGGAAGAATCATTGTCAGCGGTCAAAGAACACAGAAATGACCAGAACCTTCCATCACAGATACGCTGACGCTGTATTTGAGCAATCTGGACTCAACTAAATGTTGTGAGATTAAGACAACAGTTGCCAACTGTCTAACTTGCACAAACATGTTGTCAATGTTTTGTCTAAATTGCACAAATACAAGTACATTTGTCTGAAACATTGCCAACACAGTTCATCAATCAGAAGTTTAACATGAGTAGAGCAACGGGCCGTTGTTTCCTTCAGCGGTAAACTTAGTAAAACTAACTCAGTCTGAGCGCCGTAGAGTCACTGTTAGCTCCAAAAACTGAAGTTCTAGCTCCAGATAAACACGCCATGTTTGTTATCTGACAGCAGACAGAGCAGAGACACACCCTCGCTCACCAACACACACACATTATCACACACACTCATCTGTACGTCGTGTCCAACACTGTTAAAGCTAATTAATGCTTTTGCCCTCCTCTGGCATTTTTGGCCATTTTACTCAATTTTACAGCTTGTGGCATGATTTTTTAACAGGAACTTTTCTTTCTAGTTACATTTTTGAAATCCAACATGTTTTACTCTTAAATGTCATTCATACTCTCTCAATGAATTTTGTACCCCTGAACACCTTTGAGGCAAAAATGTTCACGTACAAAAAACTGCTATTAAATCACCAAACATCAATACAATATTTGTTTCTACTTTTTTCCAACTGGAAATGGATCGAGGAAAATATCCTTTCTGAATATAGCAAGTCTGTGTCGTTATCTTTTATTTTATATTATATTTATATTTTAAAATAGGCAATTCTTTAATCCAGTTTTCTTGTGCTGTAGTAAAAATCTGTCAGAAGCGTTTATCCTTTAATGGGTCATCTTTACCATCATGCCCTTTATGGAATAATCTCCTATTAACAGCTGGTGGTAAAACACTGAAAAACAAAACATGGCACCTTTGAGGAATAAACCAGTTAAGGCAGATAATGAAGGATGGTGAAATGGTGCCTTTTAACCAGTTAAAAAATAATTTTGACCTCAGTGATGTCGACTTTTTCTCATATTTACAACTAAAATCAATGGTGGAGCTACTTGGCTCAAAAAACACCTCCACAGGCCTTAAAAGTGACTTGGATAATAAACTGAGGGAGATTGCTTCAGGGAAAAGATTAGTTTCTAATCTATGTAGTTTGTTTTCCACTGCCTCCCTGGACAGCTTATCCTCCATCAAACATCAATGGGAGAGAGACTTGGGCGTATCTCTGACCTCTGTACAGTAGGAGACTATTCTTAAAAACACATCAGCCTTATCTAAATGTGTAAGATATAAAATAAGTCAAATTTAAATTTAACATAGGTCTTATATCACACCAACCAGATTAAAGGAAATCAATAATTCCCTTTCACATTTGTGCTGGCATGGCTGTGGTGAGGCAGGAACACTGATCCTCTTGTGGCGCTGTCCCTCCGTGAAGAGTTTCTGGAATGAGGTTATCTCAAGATTGATTTTAATTTTGAAAGTAAAAATACCACACTGTCCATTAGTCTGCCTTCTTGGCACTAGAGTAAGAGACATACAGTCAACGCTTACACAACGAATGATCACACTAGCCTTTTTGTCAGTGAAGCGAATTATTATGATGAATTGGAAAAAACGTAAATTACATTGCTTTAACATTGACAGTTGGTCAAAAGAATTCATGGATCTATTGTCAATGGAACGGGCAGCCTCAGCTCTCTCTGAGTTTGACTGTGGAGGTGAAGGACCCTGGAGCTTTATTAGTAACCCTCCCACCACCACCACCACTGTCTACTGTCTACTGTCTATCATTGTATGTTTATTGTAGTTTGTCGATTTATGTGATGAGTTTGTTGATTTATGCTGTCTACGTGGTGTATGAGCATAGTGTTTTTTTTCTGTCCTAAAAAAGAAATAAAAATATTAATTTAAAAAATAATATTTTTTTTTCTACCAAACATTCAATAATTTTCAAGATTTTAACCCTTTAAATGCCAGTTTGATTATTTGAAATATTTTCTTTTTTTTACTACAAAAAACAGAAAAAGTCAATTATTTTCCATAAAATTAATAGTAGAGAGAAGGGGCTTTGGTGCTGATGAGAGTCTTGGATGGGTCAAAGATTAGAAACAAAATTGATTTGATTGCACTTGTTTTTTTTGTTTTTTTTTTGTAGTGCCAGCTTTAACATTCGGGCACCCTCTGGACACCTTCGAGGCAAAAATGTACACGTACAAAAAAACTGCTATTAAATCAGCATACATCAATATTTGTATCTACTTTTTTCATTAATATCTTTAACAACTTCAGACCTGCTGAAAACTACCAAATATTCAATTATTCTCAGAATTTTGACCCTTTTAAACTTTCACAAAAACTCTCCATAATATAACTGGCAAAAACACAAGAATTTGGTGCATGGTCCTACAATCAGTAAATGGTTGAATCTGGTGGAATACACTAAAAATGTCAAATTTCACTATATTTCTTTACATTGAAATGCTGACATTAGAGAATGCATGATTTATACTGCAATGCCAGTGAGATTAAAAAACCTGGTTTTAATGGAAGTCAATGGGGACATTGTTGCCTCGAGGGTGTAAAGAGGGTATTTCTGACATTACGTAAAAAATATGAATGCAATGAAATCAATTTTGTTGCTGATCTTTGACCCATCCAAGACTCTTATAGCACCAAAGCCCCATGTTTCTACTATTTATTATATGAAAAATATTTGACTTTTTTTGTTTTTTTGTAGTTAAAAAATAAAATATTTCCAATAATCAAACTGGCATTTAAGGGTTAAAATCTTGAAAATTATTGAATGTTTGGTAGTTTTAAGCAAGTCTGAAGTTGTTAAAGAGATTTATGCAAAAAAGAAAAAAATATTGATATATGCTGATTTAATGGCAATTTTTCTGTACGTACATTTTTGCCTTGAAGGTGTCCAGAGGGTAGTAAATCTGAGGAGGGCACAAGTGTTAAAGCTATTTCTCTAAATTACAGTAAAAACAAAACAAACGTGTTATTGACAGAAATATTTCTTTTGAGCGTTTTAAACATGGGTGTCCTTAAAGAGGATGACAAATAGCTTGATTTTACTGATACAGCTCTTTATTTTTTGGTCTTCTGTAAGTAGTTTTAAAATCACTTTCAAAACAATCTAAATTCTTGTATTATTATTAGTATTATGGTGGCAATGAGTGCATAATGTAGTAGGCTATAAGGGACGAATGTTGCACTCATATATTTTTTTCCATGATTAAAAAAAAGTGTAAAATCTCGTTTCGTCACAACACCGTCAAGACACGGCAAATATCGACGGAGATTGGGAATCAAAAACACCAGGGAGGAAGAGACGTGGTAGAAGCATAGTGTAGAAGCCATGGGAGAAAACGCACAGCCAATGGCAGTAGAGGCCACCTGGTGATGTCAGAATATGCAAATTAGATGAGTGAATTTACACCCATCACAATCTTTGGGTCATACTGAAGATTTTTCTCATTTACAGTATGCCGTTATCTCTAACTGCTTTCAAGCTACAGCCTTCTGAAATCTTGATATCAAAATTCAATATTTTCTTGAAAAAACTCTGGGGCCCAAAGGGTTAATAAAATTGATCAATTTAAAGTTAGTAAGCTCACAGAAAAACTTTTGTCTCAGAATTTGCAAGTTTTTAAATGTCAGGGTGGCACAACTGTAATCAGGGGACTTTTACTTTGAAATCAAGTGATAAAAACAGATTTTAGCTCAGTTTAACCTCCTTTTAACTCCAGCTGACACTCATGGCAGAGTGAAATGGTTTACAGAGCCTTTGAAAGTAAAGATCAATTATGTATTTCAGTCATATTTATATGGGTACATTTTCAGTGTCAGATGGTTCAACCAATGGAAAACCACACAAATATTTTAGCATGAAATTCTTGATTTTATTTTGAAAATATACGTGTCCTCTTTAAAACATTACTAAAAGTAACAACATGTGTCAAAGTATTTCCTGTTTGATTTGACATTAGTGTCAAAGGTCAGGTGTCAAACTCCAAATAAATGAAGCCTTCTATGTCATTGACCCTCCTACAGTCATTAAAGTGGTGAGCATCTTTTCACTGAGCTGACTACAAGAATGACATCAAGTCTATTCTATCCCTACACACATTTTCTTTCAAAGACAAGATTTTGTCTTCAGATGTGGAATTGCACCAACAAGACTCTTGGTAAAACTGCAACAAAAACATTTTCCTTGTTTTGTGCAGAGTTGATTTTCTGCAACAAGCCGCCCATCTGTATCAGCCTCGGTGGTACCACAGGGCACAAAGAGGCCTCTTCCACCACAAGCTGAAACTTCAGCCAAGAAGCTCCAGACTGAAGAACAGCGCACCTGTCCTGAGTCTTCTCTGGCCACAGTAACCAAAGAGGCTGTAAACTCTGCTCCCTCCAAAAGCACAAAGAGACGTTGCAGCTCTGAGCCTGAACCTCAGAGCAAAAAGCTCCAACCTGACCTCGTAAGTCAAACTCTCTTCATCTTATCATCACAGAAAGCCTACTCACTTATTTTTCTTTGATTTGAGCCATGAGATCCACTGCTGACACCAGAAATGTTTTTCACAGAAGGCTCCAACCTGAACATCTCAGAGCGTCCCTGATGACGAGCTCTGTGAGCAGCCCTCCAGCCCCTCAGCACCTGGCGTATCTGTGAAACGCAACATCACATTCAAGCTAGTGAGGTAAAGCTCAGAGCTACCAATACTAGTTTCTCCTTACTTCTGCACACTCTTCCTTTCTTTTCTAACCTGCTCCATACAGCAGACATCCTCATGCACAGTTTTCAGAGTGAGACTGAGTGAAAATAGAGCTGCATGGCTGTTCTATTTTTCAGCCACTAGAGGGCAGTGAAGCCTTTCTGCTGGCCTTTAACTCAAACTGTAGGAGGAGACAGACACTCAGACACTGTTCACTTGGTGACAGCCAACCTGATGCAGATTAGAGTTAAGGGAGCATCTCTACTCCCTGTTTGAAATGGATTTGACTGGAAAAATGAATTCTTTTTGACACTTAATGCACTGATTGGCACTCCAGATGATAGTGGCATTTACTGATTGATGCTTTTGTGATGCCACAGCATCCCAGAGCTGAATTTATTCACCATTTAGAAGCTCAATTCCTACTAAGTTCTCTTTCTAATAAAAACAAACAAATGTTGTCCTGCTTGTTTAAACACAGACTTCTGTTGTATATGAAACTCAAAATGTTGAATTAAAAAGGTTTTTATAGCTTTCAGGCACTGGTGGAATTATCTTTTTAACTTTTTAAATGTCAAAATCATTTATCATAAGTTTTTTTTCACATTTTATTAGTGGTGAAATGAGGTTGACAGTTTCTGGTTTAAAGGTGACCCTGTTAGGCCCTCAGGTTAGACCTGAATCCAGAATCTGGCCCCTGCTCTACATGGACTAATTTGACAGAGTGTCTTCTTTGGAGCCTTTCTAGTAGGAAAGTTTGACAAACTGCCCCCTTTGGTGCCTCCAAGTGGGCAAAACTGGACAAGACTTCTGCAGCGGTGCCCCACAAAGTCCTGCAGGTGTCCTATTTATGATTCTTGTCCTTGGCCCTCAAACATCCTGAGTCTGCTGCTGCTTTCAGGCATCAAACTTCAAAATGACTCCAAAGTCTTTTCTACACATGATTGTTTTTCAAATGTGTGTAAACTGTATGTATTCATTGGAAATGTCCATTTGGCGTCTGCTCCCTTCTATTATTTTGACATTGACATGTGATTTGATGAAGCTGTGAGTCTAACATCCATATTTGTCCTTTTGTCTCTCACAGAGGACGCTTCTGATGGAGCAGCTGACCTGCAGGAAAAGCAACATCTTCACCCTCCTGCCTCTTCATCACCTACACTGTAAAACCAAACTAGTTGAAATGAGCTGACTGAGCAGCTGAAAATGACTTAGACTCACTTTTACTTGGACATTTATGTTGGTTTCACTTTGTTTCTACTGATGAGTAAAAAAGACAAAGAAGGAAAGAGAAGAAGAACATTCAAACCTAGAGGACTTATTGAGAATGAAGGAGAGGTTTAAGATCATGAAAGCGTGATATTAGTTTACTATTCTAAAACACTACTACCAACCTACTTAAAGGATGGAGATGAGGATGTGAATGGCTTAAACAGCATTTCAGATTTTTCTGGATTAGATGAAAAATCTTAATGTCCCTGATCAAAATCCACTAACAGAGGTGTTGGTGGGTTTCTACAATGACCAATAAGGTTAGGGGTGAAAGACAGCAAACTTGTCAGTGCTCAGCTCTGATTTCCTCAGCTCTGAATTGTTGTTTGGTTGGACACATTGCCTTCTAGATGTGGTCTGTATCTGACTCCCATGTGAACTGTTGTCAGTCCTGAAGTGACCCTCACACACCAAAGAACTACAAAGATGTCACATGAAGAGTGATGTTCTTTTAAAGCAGCTCTGTTGTGATACCACTGCTCAGGTTCTGCTTGTACACAAGTGTCATTTAAAATACTCATAAGACTGTTGAGCTGTTGTAAAAACCAAATTTATCCCAATGGAGGATCGGTAAAGGCTTATCTGATCTTATTTTGGGGTTATGATGGTGTGTGTGGCAATAATCATAATAAATAGGAGTGTGAGAGCATGGGCAGGAAGTGAGTGAAGAAAAGAAGAAAAGAGGCAGAAGAAGCTTCAGGTTTAACACAAGACAGCACAGCTCAATGAATGTATGATTGTAAAGTTTATCCCTCTAAAAACAGCAACATTTCTCCACATTCAACTCTAAAACATCATTAAAATAACTGTTCATTTTTTAAAGCCCCATTTTTACCACATTTAGAGCATTGTTCCCAACGTTTGATAGATATATTTTAATGTGAAAAATATATGAGAAATAATTTAGCTCTCAAATGAAAACCTTATTGACAAGCACAAATCTTAAATGATTTACTCAGTGTTTAATGATTTATCTAAATGTTTCATGTTAAATACAATGTTGATTGTAAATGTTTATTGATAATCATAAATATTAAGTCTATTCCTAAATACTAAATAATAGATAAAAGTTTGATGTGAATTATAAATCTTTATTAATAATATAAATGTTAATATTTTTCTAAATATCTAATAATATATACTGTATAAATGTTTAATGTGAATTTAAATGTTTATTGATAATATAAGTGTTTAAATTTGATCTAACTGTAACAGACAGGGAAAATTATACTGCATAAAATATTGTCCTCTCATTTTTTTTTGGTATCTAGTATATTTTGTTGGTGTATTGAGGGTTAATTTCACCAGAATCTTCTGTTTTATCATGTATTTTAAGTCTTTATTCTGAGGTACTGTATTAGTGGCATTACGACGCCCTCTGGTGGCAGTAAGGGGGTATATTGCATCATTTCCGCCCTTTCGTCAGTCTGCTTAGAGCTCCACTGTGAGAGGTATGTATTCACTGTAGCTCATTCATAAAGTGCAAATATAAAAGTTCTGTCTGATTGAACTGCTAAAAACAGTTTGGTTGTTGTAAATATCTGTACAGGAGATGAATGAGTGACTTTTTCTTGTGTATTTAGTCTGTAAATCAGAGTTAGAGAGAGCTAGCTTAACACGTGTTAGCTATGTGTGCTTGTGTGTGCGTGTGGGCTGTCGCAGCCATCACATCTTCTATGAGACACGTTTTGAGCATTTCTTTTTGTCACGTTAGGCGTGTTGTGAAGATAGAACCCATGTTGGCAGCGCTTTGCTCTCTCTGAATTCATTCAGATTAAAATGGAGTTTGATGAGACCAGCCTGTGTTCTTGTCTCCTTTGAGCACCTGAACACAACGCAGCGAAGGAAAACAATAGGAGCAGCCGAGTGCCGTTCATAGCAGAGATATTAGTCTGTAAATGAGGAAAAAGGTGATTGAAAACAGTCTACAGAACAGTCAGACTACAGCTGGAGAAGAGAGAAAGCCACGGAGTCTTTCACCAGGAACAGTAAAGCTTTTAGCAGCGTCTTTGTGAGTTCACTGATAAAAGCTAGCGTGGCTAGCTATATTAGCTTGTGCTATTAGCACCACGGGGATTCACAGGAAGCTCCTGGTTTCTGTGCAAATATGTGAAGTTCATTTTTAATTCAGGCTGGGATTATTTCGTGTTTGAAAACCTTTAAAGAAGAATATTTCATGCAGTATTAAGTGTATAAACTTGCTAAGCCAAAAGCGTCATCCTTTTATTTGTGTCCTGATTTCATACTGATGTGAGTGAAAGCTATTTTCATACTGTGCTGTTTTGTTTTACATATTCAGTGATGATTTAAAGTTAAATTACAATGGAAAAATGCCTTTTCATTTGAAACCTATGATTGTGAAGTGTGAAATGCATGATGATATTCCATATTTTAGTTTATGATTTTCAGTAATGATTTAAAATAAGGAAATGCTGTTTTCTTTATTACCATGTTAAATATTCATTCATTCATGGGTTAAAAACACTAAATTCATGGTTGACTGATGAGAGTCAGTAAAGACAAATACTGTACAGTTAAAATTATTTTGTTTATTGAATTTCTATGTTGCAGTAGAAATTGTGAGAACCTGGAATGAAACCCATTATGGCCATATAGAGTTAGAAACTGATGACCTGAAAGTAATAGTCCTGTTTCTATACAGGCTAGGTTTTTGAGCTACCCTGGACCCCCTTAGATTGGATTTGGATTCACCTTGACGAAGGAGATGGCGAGCCAACCCTGAACCCGTTAGAAGGAGACCGTCGTTCTTCATCTTCACCACTAGAGTGTGCCAGTGCGGTAGGACTGTAAAGCTGATTTTTTCCTGACTTTGGATTTTTCTTTTTAGAGCTCTTGACTGACTTTAAACACCCAACAACGTTTACTGACCTTGCTTCAACAGACCAACATTCCAGTTTAAAGGAAGAACTGAATGGACACTAACGCTTCAGTGTTAGATACTTTCAAGGGATTTGAGTATTTTCTGTTGTGTTGTGAATACTGTTAAAAGGCTCTGTTTATTGAATGCACTTCAAATACCTTTCAGTACATATCCTTTGTTCAAAGTGCACCCTAGCTTCAGTCATTCATTGTGTCTGTCAAATAACTTTCATTACCACTCCAGCACCGAACCTAGACCCTGGTCCATTAAAACCTAACATACTGTTACTCCAGGTGGGTTACATTAAATATAAAAGTTAAATGGTCAACATAAAAATTAAATATTTAGCTCACCTTTCTAAATATTTAGCTAATATTCAAATCCACAGCGCCTCTCAGCAGAAGTACCAAAATAAGAGCTCAATGTGAAAATACAGGTGGTGGCAGGCAGAACAGTTTGCCGTCAAAATGTGGAGTGAATCAGCAGAGAATATTGGAAGGGCCGTCTTGACCACAATTCAAAGTTTCAGCAACACTTCTTCAGCTTTGGGATCGACCTCAGAGCCACAACAGCACTCAGTAAGTTTCTTATCACACGTTGTATTTTAATGTCTGTAGACTCTGGTGTTAGCATACATGCTAACCGATAATAACTAATGTCAGCCTAGAGGGGGTAAACTAAGTCTGTGTAGTTAATGAAAAAATCAGTGCTTCATGAACTAAAGCCTGTTTATGTCATTTATGTTGCAGACAGAAGATAATATAATTTCCAACATGTGTCCTAAGTAAGGGTTAATGCCCGACAAGGTGTCCAATTATCAGGGATTAATGGACGATGCAGAGGTGTGAACCATCCTCCGCTTCGCGTCGGTCGGTTGCCTCCGCATCATCCATTAATCCCTGATAATTGGACACCTTGAAGGGCATTAACCCGCTTATACCATGGTCACTTGCCAACAAAAATAATGAATAAAACTACAAATTTATGATTTTTACGTTTTGTGATCAAAATTGAAAGTTTTACAAAAACAACTTCTTTTCCCTAGCAACGCCTGAGGGCTTGACTAATAACTGGAATAGCCATTCCAATCCCATAACGTTCTTAGGGAATGTAAACGTTATTCACTACTCCAGTAAATAGGCGGGCCATAGATACAAAGTCACACTGGAACAAAAATATAGTCCGCTCAGCGCACTTTCTTAACGGATTTATCAATGAAATTACATGAAGACGAGTGAGACGGAGAGTCATGTGATCAGACAACAAACTGTAAGTTAACATGAACAGTCATCTGATAAAATCTCAGTTTTAGCTGTTTGAATACACAGAAAAATTCCTCCTTCTGCACTATGAGGTCACAGACGTAAAACAGAGCTGTCCACGTCCTGCAGGTGCTTATTGTCCGTCAGACACATCAATATTTATCAGATATTATCATGCCGGTTTATCAGAAGCGTTTCCTTTGGCTCTGTACAGAAATAATGGCTCCTTTTCTTTTGTTTGTGTTACTTGAATCTTCTGACAATAGTTTACAGCAGTTAGAACAGGAGGGAAGTGAGTTTTTTGCGACACTCTCCTCTCTGTGTTAAGGTGATGGAGAGAAGATGTACGTCTGTTAGCAGAGTCGGTTTGCTCAGCGTTTCTAACATACATATCCAGTACTAGACCGAATTATTAACGGAGGAATAATCACACAGTGGGACATCAGCTCTGCTCTAACTGGATCTTGCGCTCTCTCTCTCTGAGAGGGAGAAAACTTTATTGACACACGTCAATAGACACACAGCACATGCGCATTTTGTCACATATATCCAGAGTACATCACTGGCTACTATCACTGCTCATTTACATAAGTAAACACAGAACAAAACCTCTCATTACAACTGAGAGCACATAGTCGTGTTTCTGTCAACAATGTCGGATAAGAGATGAGACCGTCTTAGGTTACAGGTCTTAAACCTTGAGCCTGTCATTTTATTTATTTCAGTAGAGTGACAGTTGATGGCTATAGGCTGCTTAGACTGGCAGCGTTGTACTCCCTGCTCAGAAATATGACTGTTTCGGGTTGCTATAGTTACTCCCAACGGAGTAATGGCTAGCGGCTGCTGCGCATTAATTTGGAACAGTGAAAAGATTTTTTTGACCGGGACTACTTGAGAAGTTCGAAAGGTGTCCGAATATCAGAAGTTAATTGACACCAATGGAATTTCCAGAGCCAATCAGAATCGAGTATTCACCAAGACCATGGTATAAGCGTAGTTAACTCAGTGTTTTTGATCGTTGTCTCCACCAATACTGCTCTCCGACCCTCCACCTCCACCTTCACACCACATCACCTGGTAAGCTCTGTTATTGGTGGATAGATGTTCTTGAGATTGGTGTAGCATACCAACCATATTTAGTTTTTCATAAAGGTGCCATATTGAGTCAATAATATTGAAGAGTCTAATGTAGTCCAACTGTAGTCATTTTTTAACTCATCAGGGTATCAACAGCTCAACTGTATCAACAGGATCAGCATTTTTCTCTGTGATCCATCTACAAGTAAGTTTTCATCAGAATGTTATGTTTGCTCCCTTTTCCCCATTTTGATTGAGCTGCTGTGTTCTATAGATTTCAGTTTTAGGAGCATCCATTTAACCATATCAGTGATTCTGATAATTCACATTTTTATAGCATTTACATCAATGAACCAGTGGTTCCTAAATAGTGTGCCATACGTATTTGTATAAGTCTTTATTATTTCTACAACTATACAACATGTTATGCCCCTCTAGGGGTGGCCAGGACACAACATGTAGATGACCTAAATCACTCATCTCTCAAATTGCCACACCAACTAAAGTTCAAGGGTTTTAACAAAATTATAATTTATTTTCACAAATTTAAAAGGGGCACAATAACAAATGACTCTGAATACCTCAGGGTGAAATTAAGAGAACTAAGGAAGGGAGAGACGTTTAAATTAAACCACTAACAACGTAAATCAATCTCCTTGGTTACTACTACTAAAAGATACACTAACAAATTTCACCCCTACCTTACCATATTACTTAAAGACTATTTAAGTTGACGATTTATGGAGCTTGGCTACGATGATGCTGTGGCGTGGCCGGTTGAAAGATGAATGAAATGGGGGTTCCACCTGTGCCGCGGTGACGTCACTTCTCCTCCTTAAATCCAAGACGAGCTCCTCAGCGGCCTACCAGCTGTCCGCACGGGACCCAGATCAGCCAATCCTCAACTAGCGATGGCGCACCTAATTGACCAGCTAGTGGTCTCACACATGCTCCAGGCACAACCACATTAAAAAAAATAGATACAATATACAAAAACAACACAGATTACGACCACGTTCGTAACAAACATCTAATGAATAGATTTAAATGTATTCTCTCTTTACTATATGCTTATTTATTTACATCTTTAATTCTATAACTTACAAATAGACTCTTATTAACAAGAGTTTAGCAGTGAACAGTAATCAGCAGTAATGGCAGTTGGATGGAATTAATTTTAAATTCATTAATTTAACATTTGACCTTGTTTGTTCAACTGTGACCTGTCAAGTTTAAAAGTATGTTGTTAATTTTGTAATGTTTAACAAAGTTTTGAATTAAGATACTTTAACACATGAATGTTAGCTATAAGCATGGTGGTTTCTCCCGTTGAATGACACAGATTTGCAAGAACTTTATGACACCATTAACCCTCTTGAAAATGACAGCAGTAATGGCAAAACATTGTTTCAGAGAACACAACAGTTTATTTGTGATAAACTTGTGAGAGACCTAAACACAGTAGGCACAACTGGGTAGTAATATCAAAAAACTCAGTTCTCAAGTAGAATCCTCTCCTTTTATTTTCAGGATGAGAACAAGAGAGGAGGAGAGGAAGTGGGAGGTCTGCACTCTCCACTGAGAAAGGTATGGATCAGTTCATCTCATGTTATTACATTCATGTTATTGATAGAGTGCAGTTATATTGTCATCTATTGTTAAGTCTGAAGGACAAATGTCAGACAACTCAACTATTATAGTTTGAGAGGTGATAAGGGATTGCTAATTCTTTAGAAGGAGTAGACTTTAACCAGGATGGTGTATCCGTCAGAATACAAGGATGAGGAGACATGTTCTAATTCAACTGCCTGAGGTACAGCAGTATCTCTTTACCTCAGATCCAGGATTGTTGAAGGTTACAGTGTTTTTTACCACAGGTAGAACGGGAACATCATCACAGCATCATCATCACACACGCAGACTTCCAAAAATCAATCCTGAGAGAGCTGCTTCAAAATTGCTTTTGTTTATTAACAAAATAGAAAGATGAATAAAAAACAAAAGTTCATTTGATAGGGTTTCTGAATACAAATCATTTACAGCTATCTAAGCCTGCGCTCAATGACAGTTTGTGACCCATCTTCCTGGCTGTGCATCAGCCGCTCATTCTAATAGGCCAGCGCCCTCACCACCTGCGGAGGGCACCAACAAAATGAAAGAACAGTCAACAATGTCAAATGAAAGCATGTCAATAAAAACTCAAATGTGGCTCCTACAACAATGTTGGCTCAATTGTATGCTGTATGAAACATTTTTGAAGCGTGTTATTGTTGACAGAGAAAGCCACTGTGTGTGGCACTATTTTACAATGTGAGCTTTGGCTACAGGCTACGTGCTCTTCCACCTCAGAGTATCTGATCAGCTGTTTGTGTCTGTGGGCTTGGTTAGACCAAACAAGAAATATGGAAGCTAAAACAAGAATAAAATGGGCTTGATTATATCAAAATGACTGCTGAGCAGTTAAACAGTGACATATACACCAATGCAAGATCAATTAGTGAAAAGAATTACTGACAAGCTTTGAATCAAATCAGTCAGGTTGATCAGAGCTGATAAATCATCTTGTGGCTGGTTCACCTCATATCTGACTGACAGAACCGAGCACGTTGCCCTGGGCAAAGCAAGGTTGCACACTTACAGCGTCCCGGTGCTTTGTCCTTCAGGGCTCAGTGCTGGGCCCCACTCTCTTCACCCTCTATCTTCTCCCCCTGGGCAATCTTATCAGTAAGCATGGGATATCCTGCCATTGCTATGCTGATGACAGCTCTACTTAAGGACAGCCCCCACTTCTCCTTCTCCCCTTCCAACATCCACACTGACCACCTGACTGGAGGAGATAGAGGCGGGGATGAAGTTCAGTTTTCTTCACCTGAACAGCTCCAAAACAGGAGCCATCCTAGTTGACACACCACATCAGCTCCACCCTGCCACCATCACCAGTATCAACTTCTCTTTTCAAAACATCCCCCTTTCCACATCTGTCACCAACTTGGGTGTTAAAATGGACCCTCAACTCACCTTTGACATCCACATCAAACACCTCTGTTTAGACATCATTCTACCACCTCAGGAACATCGCCAAACTCCGTCCAACACTCACCCTGGCAGATGCAGAGAAGCTCATGCACGCCTTTGTCTCCTCCAGGCTAGACTACCTTAATGCACTCCTCATCTGGATCTCTGGCAAGAACATCCAGAGATTGCAGTACATTCAGAACAGCGCTGCCAGGATCCTGTTGAGGGTCTGCAAACATGATCACATCATCCCCATTCTGAATCTCTTCACTGGCTCCCTGTCCCACTTAGAATTGAGTACAAGGTCTCCCTCATCACCCATCAGTGCATTCATGGACATGCCCCCAATACCTCAAGGAACTCCTCACACCCCCAGACCTCCTCATGCACCCTCCGTTCTGCAACCAAAAACACCCTCCAAGCCCCCAGAACCAAGCTCCGCACTATGGGTGATCAGGCCTTTATCTCTGCAGCTCTGAGGCTGTGGAACGCCCTCCTTGACCACCTGAGGGCCCCAAAGACTGCAGATGCTTTTAAACAAGACCTAAAAACCTATCTTTTTAGGAAAGCTTTTTGCTAAATGCCTTTTATAGGTTCTCCTTATACTTACTCTTACAGTATAATTTTATTGTATTATTCTTCTTCTCTGTAGCACTTTATTATTATTAGTGTGTAGTCTGACTAAGCTTTGGATTCAGACAGCAGAGTTTGAGCTACAGAGAACACAGAGACACTGAGGAACCTGGAAGTAACTCAAACCCAGGATAGAGCAGTTCAGTGAATGTGGTGTTGAAGGTGTGGAGGTGGATCAGTCTGTCAGAGGAGACTCTGTAGAAGGACAGAGAGCCAGCAGGATGGTCCAGATACACCCCTACTCTACCAGAGGATGAAGAGGAGGAGGAGGAGGAGATGTCTGCTCCTATGTTATTGTGATAGACACAGTAACCACGATCAGAGCAGCTCAGACTCCAGGACTGATCATTCCATCCAAACCCACATTCTTTTATCTTTCCTCTCCGTCTGATTCCTCTGTAACTCACTGATACATTAACACATTCTCTCCACTCGACCTCCCAGTAACAGCAACCAGTCAGACCAGTCTGACACAGCAGCTGATGACAGTTAAATCTGTCTGGATGATCAGGATATGGCTGATCCTCCTCCACACGTGTCACCGTCCTGTTGTTGTCAGACAGTTTGAGTCTTCTGTCCACTGTGTTTGTGTCCACTTCCAGCTCACAGGCGTCTGATGGAGAGAAGGAGACACAACACAGCTGACGGTTATCATCTGATCACTCCTAAACAAGGTTACTGACAGAGTAGCATCCCTCCTGAATGACGGTCAGCTCCTTAACTGATGATTTTCGTGGTTTATTTAATTTGTCAAAATATTATAAACTGTAGTTGCTGAAGTCACAAACTCACAAAAAATCACTGTAATACCTAAATGCCTGCATAAGGGGTGCTAGGTTTTCACTCTCTGCGTTGCTCTGATTGTTTTTGTTTGCTCTGTTAAAGACCCTGTAAAGTGAAAATAAATCTGTATAGTAGTAATAATAATAATAACTTTATTTGTATAGCACCTTTAAAAACAGAGTTTTGCAAAGTGCTTTGCCAATAAGCAGAAACACAATAAAACAGAGCATCATCATAACACAAGCAAAAACATAAAGACAAAACCACATCAACAGGGAACCCGTGAAAGATAAGGCCAGCAATGTAACATCATTATCGTCCTAGTAGACCCATTACAAAGTCCCGAAACATGACGAGCTGAAAATACACAATGAATCCTTGATATATCAAATTCCACTGTGGAATTAAAGACAAAGAATAAAAATATAACTAAAAACCCAGAATAACCTAGATGAATCCAGGCAACACAGGAACCCAGCTAAAAGAGACCTAAAAAGAGACCTAAGGACCAGAACTGTAAGAGCAATAAAATAAAATAATAGGGGGATAAAAGGAATATGAATCAGAGCAGTAAGAAGTAGAATAAAAGCAATTAAAATGTGTAAAGATAGTGAGTCATAATACAAAAATTAGAAAGCTAGTGGTGGTAAAATACTGTTCATGATAAAATCATAACAACAATATTAATCAGTTATAAGGACAAGGCCGCATAAAGAGGTCAAGAGAATAAAGAGGAGGAGGGGGTAAGAGCTCTGAAAATAAATGGGAGAAGAGAGGAGATACAGTAGCAATAAGAAACAAGCAAGGTAACAATAAGAAGCAGAGAGGAGCAGACATAGAAGCATTAAGGTAAAATTTCAGGAAGCAGAGGGAAATTTAAAGAGAAAACTGATAGAAGGAGGGAAGACGTAGTAAAAGACTTTAAAAGACATTAGACGACATCCCATAAAAGCAAGTCTATAAAAATGAGTTTTAAGAAGTGATTTAAAAGATGTCACTGATTCTGCATGTCTTATCTCCTCAGGCAGGTCCTTCCAAAGTCGAGGCGCCCTGACAGAGAAGGCCCTGTTACCTTTAGTCTTTAGCCTCAACCTTGGAATGACCAGGAGGCCCCCGCCCAAGGATCTAAGGCTGCGGCCTGGCTCATAGGGGGTTAAAAGTTCAGTTAAATAGCTTGGAGCCAGACCCTTCAGTGCTTTAAAAGTGATCTTAAAATCAATTCTAAAACTTACAGGGAGCCAGTGTAGGGATGCTAAAATAGGGGTGATGTGATGTCGTCTGTTAAAACCGGTAAGAAGCCTAGCTGCTGCATTCTGAACTAATTGAAGGTGGGAGAGAGACTTATGAGTGATACCAGGGAGAAGAGAATTACAGTAATCGAGTTTGGAGAAGATGAAGGCATGGATGACTTTTTCAAGGTCTGACTGGCTGAGTACTGATTTTAATTTTGCGATGGTTCAGATATGGAAAAAGCATGATTGGACAACTTTACTGATATGGGATGTGAAGGTGAGGTCTGAATCAAACATTAGTCCTAGATTTCTGGCAGAGGGTCTGATGTTTTCTGAAAGAGTACCGAGACTGGAAAGCATGAGGTTGGAGGAGTTTTGAATGTTAAAAAGTAAAATTTCTGATTTTGAGTTATTGAGTTGTTGAAAATTCTGAGCCATCCAGCAGTTAATATCATTTAGACTGTCAGTAACGGCAGCTAGGCTTCTCGGGTCCTCAGGTCTCAGGGGCAGGTATATCTGTGTGTCGTCTACATTGTAGTGAAAGGAGACCCTGTGATTCTGAATGATTTGATTTGACCAAGGGGCAGCATATAAATGGAAAATAAAATCGGGCCTAAAACCGAACCTTGCGGTACACCACAGGTAAGAGTAGAGGTAGAGGAGTAGTGGTTACCTATGGTGACCGCAAAGGTTCGCTCTAAAAGATAAGAATAAAACCAGCTAAGTGCAGTGTCCCTGATGCCCACCCAGTCTCTAAGACGTTCTATTAAAATACTGTGATCAATGGTATCAAAAGCTGCACTGAGATCTAAAAGAATTAAAATGGCTCCCTCCCCTCTATCTGCTGCTAAAAACAAATCATTGGTCACCTTGAGGAGGGCCGTCTCAGTGCTGTGACCTGCTCTAAAACCAGACTGGAACTTCTCAAAGAGGTTATTGTGAGACATAAAAGATAAAAGCTGAGTTGAAACCACCTTCTCTAAAACTTTGGATAAAAATGGAAGTTTTGAAATTGGTCTAAAATTATTTAAGTCAGAGGGATCAAGGTTGGGTTTCTTTAAAAGTGGTTGGACCACAGCGTGTTTAAAAACAGAGGGGACTACACCTTCTGCCAAAGAACTATTGATTATTGATAAAATACTGGGCCCAACTGTGCTAAAAACCTCTTTGAGAAATTTGGTGGGAATAAAATCAAGACTGCACGTAGCTGTTTTCATCTGGGATAAAATTTCAGCTAAAAAGGACAAGGACACGGGCTAAAAACTGTTAAAATAATTTAAAATATCTGTACTTGTGTTTCAAATCTGGGCTGGGGTTCTAATATTATCCCTGATGTTCTTTACTTTGTTATTAAAATAAACTAAAAACTTCTCACATAAATTGTTAGAAGCATCAATAAAATGGGAAGGGGAGGGGGTGGTGATTGAATCTAAAACCTTGAATAAAACTCTAGGGTTAGAATGGTTGACTAAAATTATATTAGAATAAAAAGCTGCCCTTGCATCTTTAACTGCCTTTTGGTAGTTCTTCATTGCTTCCTTCCAAATATCTTTAAAAACTTGCAAACCTTACTTTTTCCATTTCCTCTCTTTTTTCCTACAATCCCTCTTTAGCTCATATAAGGACTCTGTCAGCCATGGCTGGGGTATACTGCTTGGTCTTTTTTCTTTAAAAGGTGCGACAGAGTCCAGGGCAGATTTACAAGTATGGTTAAAAAGAGCGACAAGCTCTTCTGTGTTAAAATTTGGGTTAAAGGCAGTTAAAGACGCAGAATCAAAGATCTCCTTAAACTTACCAGCAGACTCTGAATTAAAAACTCTTCTAAGAACAGGTGCATTTTTAGTAAAAGCTGGCTGGGATAAAACCATGTTAAATAAAAGCAGTTTGTGGTCTGACACACAGATATCCTGAGTAATAAAACCATCAGGATTAAGACCACTGTATAAAACCAGGTCCAGCGTGTGGCCTTTAGAGTGAGTGGGTTCCTGTACTGCCTGGGTGAGATTAAAAGATTCAAGAGTTTCCATAAAATCAACAGACAGAGATTGAGAAGGACAGCATACATGTATATTAAAATCACCTAAAACAAGAATTCTGTCATGTTTGGAAACAAAATGTGATAAAAACTCAGAAAACTCTTGAATAAAAACACTGTTTGGCCTTGGCGGTCTGTAAATTATGATAATTAAGATTGGATCTTTTGATTTAATGATAAAAGTGAGATGTTCAAACGAACTAAAACTGTTATTTAAAATACGGGAGCATTTAAAAATGTTCTTATAAATTACAGCAACGCCCCCTCCCCGGCCTGAAGGCCGGGGCTGCTGAAGGTAGGTAAAATCAGGTGGTGTCGCTTCAATAAGAGGACTGTGGTCTTCAGGAGTCAACCAGGTCTCAGTTAAAATAAAAAAGTCTAAGGTATTCTGGCTGATAAAATCATGACAAAAATATATAACCTATAACCTATATAGTATAGGTTTGTTGTTTGACATGTCACTGTGTTATGCACCAGTAGTTCAAATTTTAGTCAAATTAAACATTTCTAAGTTTATGAAATCAAGCTTCAAAATTATAAAAAAATGAGGCAGTAACATCTGCTCCAGGATGGTGTTAGGTGGTGGGCCGAAGCCGTGTATTTCTCAAACTCTGAAGATTATTTTACTATTTATCAGATTCTGTTTGTTGTCACTCAAAATACTTGCACTTTTTTTTTATACTATCGTAACCTAAAGTTCGTTATCTTTTCAGGCAAATGCCGCTGCCTACTGTAACGTTTGGCCAATAGCAGGCTGCGATTCATATGGCATGGGCCCTATTGGCGAATCAGAGAGCGTGTTTCATTGAGAACTGGTGTTCAACACTGGAGGACGGTGTTGGTACACCTTTACATGCAGTATCAGTCACCTGAAAGTTGTGCTGCTGTCCATATATTTGGCAAACTAAAGGTAAGTTTATGTTATTGTAAACAGTGACTGTGAACTTCCCTTTTCTTGTAAACATTATTTTCAAACGTATGTCTACTCATTGTGACAGTAAAGGTAGCATGAGCTAATGTGAAGTACCGTGCGTAGAATTATCATAGCTAGCATGATGCTAATCATGTTATCAATTACTAAAATGGTAAAAGTATGAAAAACCTTAATTACTGGCTTAAGATTAAAGGTACTAAAGGTAATGATGTCCTCACAGGAACAGTAACACATTTTACTGCTCTTTGTTAAAGTGGGGGGTCAGCCTGTCAGTGCTCAGACCATATGCTGCACACTGCATCAAATCAGTCTGCATGGCTGTCATACCAGAAGGTAGTGATGTGCAATACCACTGATTTCCTTTCCGATCCGATACCAAGTAAAATTCAGGCTGGTATCGCCGATACTGATCCAATACCGATACTTGCCGTGAATTCTTAATCTTTTTAGGTTCAGCTATGTGTGTAGACTCTCAAAACAGCCTACACTAAAACTAAAGAATTAACAGTTTTCATACACTTGCCATTTCATATAAAAAGCTATGTTACTCATTGAAATTGCTATTAAAATACATAATTTAATGACAATAAAATAAATGTCACAATAATTGCATAAGTTCATCACTACTACATTTCAAAATATTCAATTAACCATCAGTCAAAACAAATGAGACTGAAAATAATACAAGAAAATATTTTATAGAAACAATGTTATTATCTATCTTATTTATAAAATGTTTTTCAGTTTTATCTTAGCTTTTTTTTAGCCCTCAATGGCTGTTTAATTGCAAGTATAATGTATATTTTAGTAACACCTAGCCTATGTAATCCACTTCAAATGATTTACTTTACAGGTAGCCTTACCTGACTAAATCTAGGCCTACTGAATAGATGTGAGGTGATCTTAGGGACATAGATTTTTACTCAAAGCTGAGCTCATGCAGTTGTTTATTGTGGCATTTATTTATTTTATTATTAATTTAATATCCATATTTATATTAATGAACATTTGTATAGAATAGGATTCCGTAGCTTTAAGAATGCAGGGAACTCCCGTTGTTTGATCATTAAAATAAAACCTAAGTCTAGTAGACAGACGTATATCACTACACATCTCCAACAGCTCCTTATTCTTTCTGTTCTTTCTGTACCTGGATAGTTTCTGCCTGCAGCACCGGGACTCCGAGAGTGACGTCTGTCTCGACCTAGCAGCACCTGTCTCTCTCCTCTCCTGCTCTCTGGATCGCCTCATCATATTCTGTTTATGGTTGATTCTCAGATGTTTAACTATCTTAATACTTAAGTGTCTTCTCACATACATCACGTACCGCGTCATTGCTGTTTATGGAACTGAAATATGTCCCCACATGACTGCGTTTTAGCGAGCAGCAGCACGTTGTGACCAGTGATGCCCTTATAGATCATGCATGTGACTGACAGGCGGAAGAAGAAGTAGTTCCCACTAACTGGGAATCATTACAATAAGTTTGCGACAGTGTTTTTAATCTCCACTGTATTCCTGTTAATGGCAAACTACACATTTGTCCATATTTTTTAAAATATCGATATTTTTGTATGAGAATCGATTCTAAAACATAAGTCTCTGGTATCGGAGGGATCGATACTTCAGTATCGATCCGCACATCATTACCAGAAGGAAGCCTCTTCTAAAGATGATGCACAAAAAAGCCTGCAAATAGTTTGCTAAAGACAAGCAGACTAAGGACATGGATTACTAGAACCATGTCCTGTGGTCTGATGAGATCAAGATAAACTTATTTGGTTTAGATGGTGTCAAGCATGTGTGGCAGCAACCAGGTGAGGAGTACAAAGACAGGTGTGTCTTGCCCACAGTCAAGCATAGTGGTGGCAGCGTCATGGTCTGGGGCTACATGAGTGTTGCCGGCACTGGGGAGCTACAGTTCATTAAGGGAACCATGAATGCCAACATGTACTGTGACATAGTGAACAAGAGCATGATCCCCTCCCTTCAGAAACTGGGCCGCAGGGCAGTATTCCAACATGAAAATGACCCAAAACACACCTCCAAGATGACCACTGCTTTGCTAAAGAAGCTGAGGGTAAAGGTGATGGACTGGCCAAGCATGTCTCCAGACCTAAACCCTATTGAGCATCTGTGGGGCATCCTCAAACGGGAGGTGGAAGAGCACAGGGTGCGAATTTTGTAGTCCATCAATGTTAAATTGCAGTTTTTACACAAGGAACATACGTCATGTCCGTAACATCTGCTAAGGGAAAGTGCGGTCGGATTCCTTAATCACAACAGTTCTTTTCCTATCCTCTTACTCCCACCTTTCCTTGACCCTGTGACGTTTTTTTGGGGGTTAAGGAAAAGTGAATAGGAAAGGACTTAGGAGGTAATTTTTGGGACTTTTCGAAAGGACCCAAAGTCTATTTTCTGGCTTAAATCTTTGTTATGATGCTTTAAATGATCCATAGACCACTATAGCTGATAGATTTGGCAAATTTAGCTCACAATGAAAAAAAGAAAGCGTTTAACTGATTGTTAACTTTCAATAAAGGCAATGACATCAGCTAACAACAGACTGTACTGAGATGAACTGCTCTGTGATGTTATATTTTAGTGTTAGAGGGGCGGGGTCATTCCCCACTGTGGACTCATGACATCACCAGCCCACATATTGGCCCCGCCCACATTAAAACCAGCCAAGAAAGAGGTTAAAAACCTTCTAACAGTCTAAATCCAGAATTCAGTCACATTTAGAGCTCAGTGTTTTCACATGTTTACAGCAACCAGATTCCAACATTTCTAGAGTGTTATGACACAAACTTTGGATCTCACTTTACAGGGTCTTTAACTTTTCTAATCGTAGTCATATTACCTTGTGTTACTTTTGTCACTTCCTTTCTAGTGCTTTCAAAGTAAAAGTCTGCTACTGTTTAAACAGGAAGTAAAGTTACCTCAGCTTAAATCAATACAAAACCTACAAAATAAAGCACAGGAAAAAAAATGTCATATCCTTAGAGAAACTTAAGGCTCAACATTTACACTAAATTTGGTTACTGACAGAGTCAAACTAACATTTCATATTCAGCCCTGAATCCTGTTTATCAGCCCTGAAATTCTACTTCCTGTGTCTATTTCAATGTGAACAGACCACAGTGAGCTGCAGCTCCACAATCACAGACAGACACCAAACAGTTCAGAGTTCAGACATTTCTATGGCTTTGACTTTAGATTCATGTGTTTCATTTCACCTCCTGTGTCCACTGTGTGGCGCTATATTCCATCCACCAATACTCAGTAGCACACATGATGGTGCTGTATGTGATATGAGGTTGTTGTTTGACATTTGGGGCTTCCTTTAAAATATCTGGGGCATTCTGGTGCCTCTGGAGCGTGTGGCGCCCCTAGCATTTCCCTTTATTGCCTATGCCACAGGCTAGCCCTGAGTTGCTCCTCCATTTCTGACGTCCATTTGACTTTATACTTCCTGTTTACTACCGTTGCCATGGCTGTGCTGTTACCTAAGTTCTCCTTAGGTGGGCCTGCTTTCTGCTTGACTGCCCTCAGTTTTTAACACACACAACAGGATTTAGATCCTAAATATTGAACATGGGACATCAGGACTGCAGAGGTCATGTTAACGGGAACTTCTCCGTCACTGACAGAATTTTTTATAGGATGACAGAAAACTTTGAAGGCTGTCTGCCATTTTGACCGACTAGAATAACGAGGATGACCCTGCGTGCCAGCACACTCACACAGACAGACACACAGACCTTTTCTATTCTGCACACATGGTCCATGATGGAGGTTATTAAATCTATTCAAATATTCCTCTGGTAGCCTGTGGGCTCTATCACTGACTTGGACACCGTTGATTGTAAAACAGTATGATGGAATTGTTAAGACCCTGTCTGTCAAAATGACAGACAGCAAAAGTCTAATCCAGCCTCTGAGGGACTGAGCTGTAGTGTTTCCTCTCCTCAGAACTCTAAAACTGTTTCTGTTTGATGAATGTCAGTGATTGTGAACGTGGACGTTCATATTCTCAGACCCAAAGACTGAGATGGATTCAGACACAGCCTCAATTATTGTTGCTTCAGATCCTTACCTGATTCAGGAGTCAAATTCATCATTGTGTTCTCACTAATCAAAAACTCAGACACTCACACTTCTTTAGACCTGGTTTCAGTCTGTGCCGTCCACCATGGTCCAGCCTGGAGGAAGAAACAGAGCCAGTTTAGACCTCAGGGATGGGTCAGGATAGATTCAAACACTTTCATTCTTCATCTGACTTCATTTTCCTTTAGTTTTTCTGCTTGTTATGTAGGACTATCACCAGATGGTGGCAGTAGCACATCTGAGAGCTGTTTGATCACCATCATAAAAATCACCAAATGTATTTATAAAGACTTGGTCTTTACTGTGTAGGTTATAATGAAGACTTCAGACAGCTGCTTATAGAGTTAGAGTCACGCTGTTTAATCCCCACTCATTGGTTCATCAAAGAAACTGCTGTCTCTACATTTTATACAGATGTCAAACAAAAAGACATTCCTGCAAATACGTGTGGACTTAAAGTGAAACCATAATATTCTATAAAAGTAAGAAGAACAGGAAGAGAGACAATAGAGAGGGACATTTCAGGTTTGGAAGTTAAATATTATTGTATTTTTATTTGTCAGTAGCTCAGTGATTATAAATACATTTGTTTATTTTATTTCTTGGCTCTATGAGGATCTGGGGCCTCATCTGTGAAGCTTGCTTATGCACAAATCGGGGCTTGAAAGTGGCGTACACCACTTTCCACACAAAGGTTGTGATTTATAAAAATAAACTTGGCGGGAGAATGTGCGCACCTGTGTGTCAACTTTGATCCTTCCACACAAACATTTTGGAGACGGGGGAAACTTGTGGCGCAGATGGTGAGGTGGTGAATTGAAGCCAGTTTCATCTCATACATTTAATGTCATCACATATCAGACTTATAGACCCGCGTAATCATAAACACCCAAGTCTGCAGTGTCATAGATGTGGTCCTTGAGTGAGCCATTAGGCCTACTACTGTATGCACAATGCTCATATATCATACTTTCATCTACAAATGATATAGAGCGGTGATAGCACTGATTGATTAGTATTAATTGTGAGAAGGTGTATAACAATCAGTCTAATTGCTGAGAAAGCATATAAATAGTGCAGTGACACTCGAGCATAATGCTTGCAGTGGATGCGCTGGCACTGCTGGAAGATCACTCAAATGGTAGGATCAGGATGGAGAGTCTTTAGGGACCACAAAGATGTCCTGACCCATGATGATGACTGGCTAATAAGCAGATTTAGATTCCCTAGAGCAGTGCTCTTGGATCTGGGCTGAACTGGGCCCAGTGTTAGACAGAAACACCCGCCGTAACTGCGCCATCCCGATGCATATACAGGTGCTGACCACTCTGGGGTTTCTGTCAACCGGCTCCGTCCAGCGGGAATTAGCGGACAGGTATGTGTTTGATATGATTAACAATATATAATTTTACATTTTCCGTCTGAAGCCCCTTTTGGGTATGATATAATACAGTTAAATTCTGTCCTTAGGTCTGGGATATCACAGCCATCCCTCAGCACACTAATGCCAGCCATTTTGGATGGCATTATAAACATGACCAGTAGATACATCGGGTTTTCTTACATTGTGGGTGAACAGGCCAACATTTAAAGACAATTTGCAGCAATGTCTGGTTTCCTAAATGTAATCGGTGCAACTGACTGCACTCACGTTGCTATAAGGGCTCCGAGTGAAAATTAACTATCTGAACCGAAAAAATGTGCATACAATCAATTTAAAAATTATGTGTACCTCAAACATGATTTTGACAAATTTAGTGGCACAGTGGCCTGGGTTAACATATGATTATGCATCCTGCAGCATAGGGAACAGATTGCAGATCGCTCTGTGGCACTCACTATTTACAGCGGTGACGACTTGCTGCCACTTGTTTTTCTTTTAATAGTGATGCCACTACTGTCACCACCAAATAAAATAGTTTTTCTGGCCTCCACCTCACCCACAAGCACCTCTATTTCAGTCTCTGTGAAATTCCTTTTCCTTGTCGTCTCTGCCATGCGTAAAATGCAGACACAGCCTCAGCAGGGTTATTTATATGCATAAACATTCCTGAGGTACTTTGCATTGACCATTCATGGTAAAATGTGGGTGTGTAGAGGGCAGGATGCGAGATGAATCCACCTGCACAATCTTTCAGGTGGACTGTGATTTGTAAAGGGAAAAGTGCTTGCGGGTGTGCATACGTATGGTTTTATAAATCAGATTTTTTTTGCCGCATTCCATTTTCAGCTTTTGGGTGCACGTACACTTTTAGTATGGATCCTACACAATGTTTTATAAATGAGGCTGCTGGAATTGTCAACTTTTGTCCTTGTCCAGATCACATGATTAGTAGTGAAATTATTCCAGTCCCCGTGAGAATCTGTGACCCATAGGACTCCTGAAATAATGTCACCTCTAGTCTAGAGCTGCTCCTAATGCCTGAAAAGGCAGCAGATACTGGGGCACCGTTGGTAGGCTAGTGGTTCTGTCCACATGCCCCATGTGTAGAGGCTGTTGGCCTCACAGTGGACAAGGGGGTGGCTCCTTTCCATCATGTCATTGCCCTCTTTATCTCTCTCTCTCCCCAGTTTCCTACTGTATCCATCCACTATCCTATCAAAATAAAGGCATAAAGCCCTTGTATAGCTGAAGTGCTGAGAGCCAACTTTAGTAGCTAGTAACAGTCCGTCTCTCTGTGTCTTTCTGTCCGTACCTCAGTGTCTCCAGTCTGCAGTGTGGATCCTTCTGTAGAGCAGACAGTAGTTTCTCTCCTCCTTCTCCTGGATGATTGTAGCTCAGGTCTAGCTTTGTCAGACAGGAGGAGCTCAGAGCTGAGGCCAGAGAAGAACAGCCTTCCTCTGTGACCAAACAGCCAGACAGACTACAGACACAGAGACAAACAGAGACTCATAAAAAAGGCTGGAACTGAGGCCTTACAGTCCCAGAATCCAGGCCTGCTCATGGTACTTTGAGTCTTCAACACCCCATCCTAAGATCAGATCAACTTTAGTGTTCCACAGAGTGAGACATTTGTCTTTGGCTCTTCACCCACACTGCAGCCAGAATGAAAAACACTTCAACATAAGACACTGAGTATCAATAAATAACCCCACCCTAAAATCAACAAATAAAAGAGGTGTATAAGAGGCAGGATCTTCTAAATGCTGATGAATGAAATGTGTCACAGCTATGATGGCATTATCTGTTCCTCTGTTGTTCCTGTATGCAAACTGAAAAGGATCTAAAAACCAGCTGACCTCCTTTTTCACCAGATTCATCACAACTTACTCAAAACACTTCATTACAACTGAGGTAAGTGGTTGGGATGGAGAAGAGTGAGTGCCCAAAAATACCTTTAGATACAGTCCCATTTCTGAATCAAGAGACATGGAGAATTAATAAAATTAATGATGTATGGATAAAAAACACATTTATAACCTGGTCTAAAGGAAAGGAGTTGAGAATTCCTACCTTGATATCAAGAGCAATTAGGATTGCAAATAATATTGAATTTCTCCCATCTCAATTAGAAAAAGGGTTTAAAAAGTGGGAAGAAAAAGGTTTGATTGTGTTGGGTCAGGTATTTGAAGAAGAAAATCTTATGTCCTTTGAACTAGGGGTGCGCGGTATATGATGGCTTTACCGCAGCTTGTCACGATCACCGCCTGTTAGTTCTTTTTTCTGTTTATTTTGCACATTTTTTGTCCTGTTTCATGTTGCATGTTTTAATCTCTTTTCTGTCTGTTTAGATTCACGTCCCTGCCTGCTCCGCCCCGCCTCCGCCTCCCTGCGCTGTCTCCTGTGTCTCACACCTGCTTCCACTCACCTGATTGCACCGCGCTGCATTCTCTCCCTCATCACTCATTAGTTGTAGTATTTAGCTCACTCTCACTCTCACCACAGTGTTAGTTCGTTGTCCGCTGTCACAGTAGCATGTTTAGGCTCTCTTCTACCGCTTGTTTTAGATCTCGACCTCGTCTTGCCTTCTGACCCATCTCCTAGCCTTTTGGACCTCAGTACCTTTGCCTGTGAGTGACAGTTTAACTGTGATTGACCTTGGACTGAATAAAGACCCTGATTTTTGCCTCACGGACAACCTGTCTCTGCCTGAGTCTCTGCATTTTGGGTCCTCTCCTTCTGTGTTTGCCTAGTTCTGACACAGCTAAGTCAGTGTGTTGTCTCTTTTAGTCTGCCTGGGGCTAACCGTAGACTGTAGAACGAATTGGACAAACCCTGTGTGACGCCAGTCGTCTGCTTACAATAGGCAGACTCAAATGGCTCTTGAAGCCAATCCGTGGAGGCTTCCATATTGAAATCAAGGTTTCAACCAAACTTTGTATCAATCTAACGGCCCTCCCACCAAGTGCCACTTCCTGTCAGCCTGCTAGCTAGCATTCTGGTTGACAAAAACAGAGCCTCTGCCTGCCGAGCTATCTGAGATTTAAATGAGACATGCCAATAAGCTTTCATCCTAAATATAATCCAAACGATTGTGGTACAAAAAATTTCATCCTCCATACAGTGGGAGCACAATAAGACACTAGCTAATGAGACACGTTTGGTGTTTTGAACCAGGCTGTACACCAGTTGATTTCTAGTGTCAAAACCGGCTGCTTAACATGTGTGCAGATGGGACTTCCGGTGTTCCTGTAGCCAGCCTCAAGTAGAAAGTCGCGGTATTGCAATTTTTTGCACTCCCGCATTGGCTTCATTTTTCAGGACTGGAGGTTGCCCCCTGGGGCTAACACAAGCTAAGTGCAGCTTTGGCTGGTCGCAGAGGCCAGTGCTGCAGCTCTTCCTCTCACAACGGCATAAACAACCGTTTAAAAGTTTATTTTAACCTATGACTTTCTTTTCTAAGTCCACGGTGAGTCAAAGATCCAGGCTGTGATATTAAATGAGGTCAGAAAAGCTGCTGTAAACGTGCTGTATTCTCCGAATGGCAGCCAAAGCTAAGCTAACTCAATGCTAAATACAGTACTTCCATCAAGCTCTTCAAAATAAAAGTCTGTGGCTGTTATTGTTCTGAAACATTTTTATTGTGAACGTCTTCACTAGGAAACGTGTTCAAGTCATTAGCAGCTTTACACACCTCCTATACTATACTTGGATATAAATTGATTATGACATCAAAGGCTTGTTTCAAGGGGAGAAGGGGGTTAATAACACTTGGATTTGGATTAAAAAGCAGTATTTAATTTTGTAATACTGTGATATAATACCATTATCGTCAAAGGCAAGAAAAATACCGTGATATGATTTTTAGGCTGTATCATCCAGGTCTACTTTGAACAACTTAAAACAAATACAACCTTTCAGCCCATGATTTTTTTTCTTTAAGTATTTACAGCTTAGACACTATTTACAGACACATAAAGAGTGGGACAAGCTGTGTGCCTCACCATCCAGTTTAGAGATTTTTTTTTTTTATGTTAACCATGAAACGAACCATTTAAAAGGCTATCATATCAGCGCACCGGTAGTCGAGTGGTTAAGGCGCATGCCATATACACAGGCGACCCGGGTTCGAATCCGGCCCGTGGCACTATTTCCTGCATCTCTCTCCCTGTTTCCAACTCTATCCACTGTCCTATCAAATAAAGGCCAAAAATAAGTCTTTAAAAAAAAAAAAGGACGATCATTTCGCTCATTTACAGAATGTTACAGGAAGAATCAAATGATTTTAAGGAGAAATGGGAACTAGAGATGGACACCATTATTGAAGATGAAGATCGGATTAGTTCATCTATAGACGGATACAAAATAACAAGCAGCCCCACTTGGAATGAAATTGAATGGAAAATTAAGATGAGATTTTTCAAGACTCCTCTAGTCACCTCTAAATTTGGTAACTCCTCTGGTCAGTGTTGGAGGGGCTGTGGTCTGATAGGAGACCATACCCACATCTTCTGGGATTGTCCTAAATTACTAAATTTCTGGCAAAATATTAAACAAGAAATTAAAAAATCTTTAGACATAGATGTACCTCTAGAACCATTTTATTTTATATTAGGAATTCCCCCCAAAAATACAGAAGATAAGAATAAGATTGTATTGTTAAGAGCTCTACTTCTTGTTGCCAAAAAGATGGCAACAGTCTCCTGGCTAAAGCGGTGACACAGTGGAAGCAAAGAGTTAAGGATGTCTATAATATGGAATTCATAACAGCAAAGCTAAAATTAAAAACAGAACATTTTTTAACCAAATGGTCCCCAATATCTAATTTTTTTTTCAGTTGATGTGTATTATGAAACAAAGGTAATGTCTTTGCCCAAATAGCATGGTCATCCAAAAGGAGAAGGACACTTTCATACAGTTATGCTCTCTACGGATGGACAGAGTACATCACCCCTCCTCATACTTATTAACTGTAAATGGACGTTGTATGGACTCCTAGACTCTTGGACTGCCCACACTGATCTGCCTGTGTTGTTATTAAACATCTGATTATACTGTTACATGTTATCTGCTGATGATAAATTAAAAGAGGTTAAAAAAAAACAACTTAAGTGCTGCTGGGCCAAAGTCATGATTCTCTTTACAGCTTGGTTTTTAGGAACAGGAATAATAACAGAGCGCTTCCACATAGAAGGAACAGAATGTGTGTCCAGAGATTTCTGCTAGATGGGGCACCAGGCCTCTGCAGATTCTTTACTGCAGGATTTACATAAACGGCCAGAGATGCCGTCTGGTCCTGGTGCCTTATCAGGACAGATGAGTGAAAAAAGTCTCTCCACAACATGCTGGTCAACAGTCACTAGAGTTCAGTGCAGCTAAAATGTCCAAAGCTTCTTTTTGTTCCTGTGAGAAGTCTCTAGTTTCAAACCTGCAGTAAAAATCATTTCACTCATTTGCCCTTTCTCCCTCATTGAACACATTAATACTGCTCTTAGCAGGGGACATGGTCCTCATCTTTTTCATCGAGTCCCACAGGTTTCTGGAGTTCCTACACCTTTCTATCTGGGAGACTTTGGGCGCACTCACACCAGGCCATCCGTACTGCAGCTTGGCCCATTTCAGCCTAAAGTTTGGTACATTTGGCCAGTGTGAGTGCAATCGTTCCATGCTTTGGTGCAGCACGCTTCGCAGCCACAGCACTGAAGGATGAGGTGGGCTTAGGCACGGCACGGTTGCAAATAAAGGAGCACAAGCGCGGAAATGTGGCGTAGCGTGAAGTAACAACAAAAGGACCTTCTTTGTGGTGTTTATTTTGTATTGAGTATTTTATTTTGTTGAACTTCCGGTTTCCGGAGCTGGTTGCTGGCTGCTAACTTTCCTTTGCTTCTCCTGAGGCTGTCGCCCTGCCCCCCTGGTGCTGTGGAGAGTCACACCTGCAGCGAATCTCTAATTGACGCGCACTACTTAAGACCGGCTGCAGCTCTCGACAGCGCCTGAGTCTTGTCTACCTTACCACACGGTAAACGTCTGCTCCAGGCTCCTTCTCAAGATCCTCCAGAGAAGTTTTCTTGTGTTTTTGATGATTCTAGTTATCTCCAGTGTTCGTATTTCTCTTGTGCTTGTCGCTAATGTGCCTCTCCTCCTTCTTCCAGTGCCTCCTGCTCAGATCACCACAGCCAGCTCCAGCACACTCTCACTCCCTCTTGGACTCTTGGAATCCCCCTCCCCTCTTCACTTACCTGCACAATAAACTGTTAAAACTGTTTCCATCTCCGCACCTGAGTCCTACCACTACACAAACATCACACTTCTTCAGAGCGCAGAGAGCACACCAGGCAGCAGCAACTGCATGCTGGAGACAGCAGGATTTTTCTAGAAAGATAGTTGTATTTGTATTTCATTGTATTTCAACAAGTTACTTTATAAGAGCTGAAGAATTTAACTTTGCGCGTCTCCACTACGACCTTATTCTAACGGATCTCAGTCCAGTCCAGGTTTCTCACCAGTTTCTAGTAATGTCAGGCTTTAACCACTGTGAGAGGATTTTTGTTTTCCTGATTCGGAAATGAAGCTACTTCCCTTGACCCAGTCACAAACAGCAGCTCAAAGGATAACAAACACCTTTCATCCTCCGTGTGTAAAGGAGAGTCTGCCAAATACGCAGACAAGTGTGTGCCAGGGTTAATCACACAGGTGATTTAACCTCTCTTATTATAAAATTATAATACCATACTGTCATCCACTGAATTAATTTACCTTGACTTCTATTTCATGTCATCAAGAAGTGAAATTGTGATCTTTCTCACTGACATTTGAACCGAACATTGTGTATTAATCCTGTGGTGTTCTCGTCTCCAGCACTCATCAGATTTCTAAAATTGCTCTCGTCACCATTAAAAACATCTTTCATCTGAACACTTAATGCTGCTCTAGACACAGGCTGTCCTAGGACATTAGAGCTTGTTTGGTGCAGCACTGAAAGTCATCCAAACATACGCAGAGAAAAGGCTCAGTTCATGGGACATAAACAAATGCCAGAAGAATTCAGATAGTACACGGACACACAGAAGAACGACTGCATAGGGCTCATACAAGTGAAAATGTCTGGGTTTCATTCAGCAGAAGTGCCTGGAGCTCTGTTCAGGCTCCAGATTATATGCTGTGAGTGATAGCTCTCCCCTGTGAACCTCTCTCATCACTGGGCTCCGTATCGTTAATGTATCCTGCTGATCCCAAGTCAGGTGAAATAACTCTGGTGTTAGATAAAATATCATATAAATCTTTTGCTGTTTTACAGCCAATAAAAACAATACTTTGATAAACTGAGTCATCAACACGTATAAGTTCATCAATGCTGGATTCCTCTTGTGATTACGTTGGTGCATGACGTATCCGTGCCCAGGCCTGGATGCGTTGAGCAATGTGAGTGCGGGCCAAAGGGGGGACAGGGGAGGGGGTCAAATGGGCTTCAGCACAGTTAGAATACAGCACGGTACAGATGGCCTAATGTGAGTGCGCCCTTTGACACAGTCGTCATTGTTGTTGCACTAACCTGAGAGAGACCAGTCTGCAGTGTGGACTCTCCAGTCCAGAAGACAGCAGTGTCACTCCTGAATCCTGCAGGTCGTTGTTACTCAGGTCCAGATCTTTGAGACTGGAGGAGCTTAGGACTGAAGACAGAGCTCCACAGCTGCTCTCTGAGAGGTTACAGCCACTCAGCCTGTAAAAGACTTTAGGCTAGTCAATGAAGAACTCACAAAAGACTCAACATATTAGCTGGCAAACTTAACAAAAGTTGTGACATCCAGACCTGAGATATTCCAACCTAGCAAGTGGATCCATACGTCCACAACAAAGTTGCTTGATTCCTGAATCCTGCAGGTCGTTGTTACTCAGGTCCAGATATTTGAGACCGGAGGAGCTGAGGACTGAGGACAGAGCTCCACAGCTTCTCTCTGAGAGGTTACAGCCACTCAGCCTGTAAAAGACTTTAGGTTAGTCAAGAAAGAACTCACAAAGGTCTTGACATATTAGCTGGCAAAATTAACAAATGTTGACACCCTTACCTGATAGACTTCAACTCAGAAAGTGGATCCATAAGTCCACAACAAAGTTGCTTGATTCCTGAATCCTGTAGGCCGTTGCTACTCAGGTCCAGATCTCTGAGACTTGAGGAGCTGAGGACTGAGGACAGAGCTCCACAGCTTCTCTCTGAGAGGTTACAGCCACTCAGTCTAGTACAGAAACAGAGGTAGAAATAAGTTCATGTTTCTAAATACAGACTACTTTTATCAGTGCAGTTGTGAGTTCACCTACAGAGCTTTGTTGGAGGCTTTGACCACTGGCAGCAGCCTCAGAAGAGCCTCCTCTGAAGCAGAGTATTTCTTCAGGTCAAACACGTCCAGATCTTTTTCTGATGACAGTAAGATGAAGACCAGAGCTGACCACTGAGCAGGAGACAGTTTTTTTCTGGAGAGAAGTCCTAAACTCAGGTACTTTTGGATCTGCTCCACCAGAGAACCATCATTCAGTTCATTCAGACAGTGGAACAGATTGATGCTCTTCTCTGCAGACAGATCCTCATTGATCTTTGTCTTGATGTACTGGACTGTTTCCTGTCTGCTCTCTGAGTCACTTCCTGTTTGTGTCAGCAGACCTCGTAGGAGATTCTGATTGGTGGTCAGTGACAGACCCAGGAGGAAGCGGAGGAACAAGTCCAGGTGTCCATTTGGGCTCAGTAAGGCCTGGTCCACAGCACTCTGGTAGAGCTGTGTCATTGTAGATCTGGATGATGTTTGTTCTTCTTCCATCAGATTGACTCCAGAGTTGATGAAGGTCTGATGGACATGAAGAGCAGACAGAAACTCCTGAACACTCAGATGGATGAAGCAGAACACCGTGTCCTGGTACAGTCCTCTCTCCTCTCTGAAGACCTGTGTGAACACTCCTGAGTACACCGAGGCTGCTCTCATATCGATGCCACACTCTGTCAGGTCTGGTTCATAGAAGATCAGGTTCCCTTTCTGCAGCTGCTCAAAAGCCAGTTTTCCCAGAGACTCCATCATCTTCCTGCTGTCTGGACTCCAATGTGGATCTGTCTCAGCTCCTCCATCATACTTGATGCTCTTCACTTTGGACTGAACCACCAGGAAGTAGATGAACATCTCAGTCAGGGTCTTGGGCAGCTCTCCTCCCTCTCTGGTCTTCAGCAGAACCTCCAGAACTGTAGCAGTGATCCAGCAGAAGACCGGGATGTGGCACATGATGTGGAGGCTTCGGGATGTCTTGATGTGGGAGATGATCCTGCTGGCCTGCTCCTCATCTCTGAATCTCTTCCTGAAGTACTCCTCCTTCTGAGGGTCAGTGAACCCTCTGACCTCTGTCACCATGTCAACACACTCAGGAGGGATCTGATTGGCTGCTGCAGGTCGTGTGGTTATCCAGAGGCGAGCAGATGGAAGCAGGTTCCCCCTGATGAGGTTTGTCAGCAGCACATCCACTGAGGTGGGCTTTGTGACATCAGTTAGGATTTTAGTTTTGTTGAAGTCCAGAGGAAGTCGACACTCGTCCAGACCGTCAAAGATGAACACCACCTGGAAGTCTTCAAACCTGCAGAGTCCTGCTTCTTTGGTTTCAGTAAAGAAGTGATGAAGGAGCTCCACCAAGCTGAACTTTTTCTCTTTCAGCACATTCAGCTCTCTGAAAGTGAATGGAAATGTGAACTGGATGTCCTGGTTGGCTTTGCCTTCAGCCCAGTCCAGAGTGAACTTCTGGGTTAAGACTGTTTTCCCAATGCCAGCCACGCCCTTCGTCATCACTCTTCTGATTGGTTCATCTCTTCCAGGTGGAGCTTTAAAGATGTCTTCTTGTCTGATGGTTGTTTCTGCTCTGTGTGCTTTCCTGGATGTTGTTTCCATCTGTCTGACCTCGTGTTCATGGTTGACCTCTCCAGTCCCTCCCTCGGTGATGTAGAGCTCTGTGTAGATCTGATTCAGAAGGGTTGGGTTTCCTGCTTTAGTGATCCCCTCAAACACACACTGGAACTTCTCCTTCAGCTTAGACTTGAGTTTATGTTGGCAAACTGAAGCAGGAGTTCCTGAAAGAACAAGCAACAAATGATGTGAATGAGCTGATCCTGCAAAAAGCTGTAATCTAAAAGAGAGGCTGTGCAGTTCTTCTTCCTCCATCACTTTCATCCAAAAATCTCATCAGATGTTCAGTGGGTATGTGCAGAATATTAAAGCAGAGTGTGGAAATGTAAACCTCCTCTTCATCTCTCCATCATCTTAAATCTACGTTTCCTTTTTACTGTGAAAAACTTACTGTTCCTCAGACAGCCAGCCAGCTCGTACTGCTTCATTCTCCTCAGGAAGTTCTCTGTGATCTTAACAAAAGCCTCCCTGCTGCTCCTCTGCTCTTCATCTTCACCAACCAACACCTCCTCATCCTCACTGTGACGTTCTGGGTTCTCCTGACTCAGAGCCTTCTGAAATCTCTTCAGTTCCTTCTTCACAAAGGTGATAATGTTCTCCTCCAGCAGCTGGAACACAAAGACAATCTGAATGTTTAGAGGACAGCCTGTGTTTGATCAGACAGACTGAAAAACACTTTACCATGATATCTAGATAGATGTGCTCCACTGTAAATGATGATGTACACACCATAAATATGGAGTCCAGCTCTGTTTGATGCTGCTTGGACTGATCATTGAAGAACTCTGATGTTTCCAGCTGACCTCTGGAGAAAAAATATCAGCTTTAAGGACATTTAATGACAGAGTTTGAGAGCTCAACAAAATGGCACAGGGTAAATGTAGGAGCTTTAAATGATAATCACACATTTACTCTGGTATGGACGTAGGCTTATTGAAAGAGATCAGATCCTCAATAACTGACCCCCTAACACTTCTGACTTAAACTCCATTGGCTCAAAGGAGGTCTCCAAAGTCTTGGCAGTCTGCTGTGGTGGCCCCTCTACTCAAAGATGGAGACCCTCCTCTAGTTGTCAACCTCAGGCTACTTTACAGAACTACAACTACCCCCTGGAAGAACTTGGAGGTGCTGACCCTCATCCTGTTCATTTCACACTTGGCTTTGAACCGGTCTAACAGAGGACCCTGGCTGAGGACACCAACAAAACCACATCATCTGTGAAAAGTAAAGATACGATTCTGCGTCCCTCAAACCAGAATGTTTTTGATTATAAAAAGGGATCCATTATCCTGATCTGTAGGTATCAGTCCCAAAATCTGGTATAAATCTGGCAACACTTCCAGAAGGTCTGGAACCTAACAGTGTAATAAGAATCCAATGTATGTGATGAAATGAAAACCTAAGGCTGCTGACATCACACCCTCTAAGGAGGAAGGATAACGGAAGTCGTAACCCCCACGGCTACAATGGGGGAGAGGCCCTTTCTTCTGCCTAAAATTACTTATGTTTATAAAGCCTTCCTGTCTTTGGAGATTCCCAGGCATTAAGACTCTGAAACTGACACTTTGATGAAAGACAGCTTCCAAGGCACATAAACACCTTAAAATTGAAATCGCTGATTGGCTGATCAACTTTTCGGCCCAAGTCTTTTCTTCTACCCAAAAGCCATAAAACTCTCACCTTTGAACTGGGTGTCATAAAACAGACACACTGCTCCTCCTAAAATCTTCCTTACTTACTCTGAGCAACATCAGATGCAGATCGTATGTCATACTCTGACAGATTAAGACTGTGGAAGTTAAAAGCTTCAAATCTGTCTTAAAAATCAGGTTTCCCAACAGGAAATGCTCATATTTGTTTGAGTCTGTTCCTAAGTAATACAAGGATGTTTTCCTTATGGCTCTAACTCTTTCCATTCTTAATTTACGACCTTCAGAGTCTAATTTAGAGGTATTTCTTCCTGACAGTCCAAGGCTGAAGCTCTTTCATGGAACCACAGTGACATCTAATGGTCGTTTCGGTTACTGCAGTCACACCCACATGCAGAAACATTTTCTTCATGTATAACTGTGTTTACAGTCATGGACGAAAATGTTGGCACCCCTGGAATTTTTCCAGAAAATATATAATTTCTACCAGAAATTGTTGCAATCAACAAATGTTTTGGTATACATGTGTTTATTGCCTTTATGTGCATTGGAGCAACACAAAAAATCTGAAGGAAAAAGACAACATTGACATAATTTTACACAAAACTCAAAATAGGGGCCGGACAAAATTGTTGGCACCCTCAACTTAATATTTGGTTGCACACCCTTGGGAAATAATAACTGAAACCAATCGCTTCCTATAACCGTCAACAAGCTTCTTACACCTCTCAACTGGAACTTTGGACCACTCTTCTTTTGCAAACTGTTCCAGATCTCTTAGATTTGAAGGGTTCCTTCTTGCAACAGCAGTTTTGAGATCTCTCCATAGGTGTTCAATGGGATTTAGATCTGGACTCATTGCTGACCACTTCAGAACTCTCCAGCTTTGTCTCCAACCATTTCTTGGTGCTTTTTGAGGTATGTTTGGGGTCATTGTCCTGCTGGAACACCCATGACCTCTGACACAGACCCAGCTTTCTGACACTAGGCCCTACATTGCGGCCCAAAATTTTTGATAGTCTCCAGATTTCATGATTCCTTGCAGACAGTCAAGGCACCCAGTGCCAGAGGCAGCAAAACAACCCCAAAACATCCTTGAACCTCCACCATGTTTGACTGTAGGTACTGTGTTCTTTTCTTTGTAGGCCTCATTCTGTTTTCTGTAAACAGTAGAATGACGTGCTTTTCCAAAAAGCTCTACCTTAGTCTCATCTGTCCACAAAATGGTCTCCCAGAAGGATTGAGGCTTACTCAGGTACATTTTTGCAAACTCTAGTCTGGCTTTTTTATGTCTCTTTGTCAGCAGTGGGGTTCTCCTCGGTCTCCTGCCATAGCGCTTCATCTCATTCAGATGACCACGTATGGTCCCAGCTGACACTTTTGTACCCTGAGTCTGCAGGACAGCCCGAATTTGTGTGAAAGTTGACTGAGGATGTTTATCCACCATTCCAACTATCCTGCGTTGCATTCTTTTGTCAATTTTTCTCTTTCGTCCACATCCAGGGAGATTAGCCACAGTGGTTATAAACTTCTTGATTATATTACACACAGTGGACAAAGGAATTTCTAGATCTCTGGAGATGGTCTTCTAACCTTGAGATTGTTCATATTTTTCCACAATTTTGCTCCTCAAGTCCTCAGACAGTTCTTGGCTCCTCTTTCTCTTCTCCATGCTTGGTGTGACACACACAGGCACACAACACAAAGGTTGAGTCAACTTTTATACATTCTAACTGGCTTCAGGTGTGATTTCTAGATTGCCAGCACCTGTTACTGCCACAGGTGAGTTTAAATGAACACCACATGCTTGAAATAAAATGATTTACCCACAGTTTTAAAAGGGTGCCAACAATTTTGTCTGACCCATTTTGTGAGATTTGTGTAAAATTATGTCAATTTTGGCTTTTTTCTTCGAATTTTTTTCTATTGCTCTAATGCACATAAAGGCAATAAACATGTGTATGCCAATTACATTTGTAGCTGCAACAATTTCTGGGAGAAATGGTGTATTTTCTGGAAAAATTCCAGGGGTGCCAACATTTTCGTCCATGACTGTATAACCTACTAACTATGTTTCTGATGTTTGTTGTGTGATAGTTTACTGATGTTGTTGTTCTAAAAATTGTTGTAACCATCTAGACTATACTTGCTCCAATTAACCTGATATTCTGGTGGAGAGTGGATTTGATTTCTAGGATGACTGAGGATACAGACCCCTCCTCTTTCCTTCTTAATGAGAAGCCATGTTAGAACACGCAGGCAGTTCAAGAAGCAGTTCAACAAGAGAGTTCATGGGAGACGCTCTGTGTTCGGCCTCCTGGGCTCATCCTTAATCCAAGTCTGCGCCAAGTCTGATAAACCAATCAGACTTAGAACTCTAATTTTCCAGCACAAGATTTTTCTAACTTTTTAAAGCCTTTGCGCTAACTTTTTGTAAAGCAGAGTTTTTGTTTTTCCTTTTTTCCATCCCTCCATCACTGTGAGCCATAGTCACGTGATGTTGATGTTTTGAGACGTTCATTCGATATCAATTGGACAATCAAGATCTGTTTTTTTTTTTTGGAACAAGAGACAATCCTCCCCAGAGTCAGTGGACAACAATCTGTATGGACGTGTTCATCAGGCTGAACGACCCATCGGTACTGTGGCGACTCAGCTGAATCCATTCGGGTCAGAACAGAGCTGGCACGCAGTAGCCTGGGCGTTCAGAACTTGCCAGGCGTCCTCCTCCAGGCTGCTCCTCTCCTCGCTAACCTTCATCAATGGCAAACACAGTAGGATCTAATTCACTTCTCTGGTGCGGGTGTCTCCAGAGTTCCAATAAAATTAGTTCAGATCTATTTTTCTTCCAAATTCACACTCCAAATTTGACACCATTAGTTCATTTTTCCATCATAATCCTCCCTCCACCAAACTAAGTTAGCATCCTTTCTTTTTATCATATTTAATCATGTTCTGTTATTCATCCACATTATATTTATATAACCGCATCATTTATGTCTGTCATTTTGTGATTTTATAATAAATTGTCAAAATACAGTCGTGGTTCGGGAAATCATTTTGTATTAATAAGAGAAATTGAGTCACTGATACCAGGACTCATTGCTTTAGAAATGAGATTGATTTACAGTTAATGCTCTTTCTAATTAATTAAAAGTCTTAATTAATTAATAATTACAGAATTTTATTGGTTATTAAATAACCAATCCGCATAAGCGGTGGTGCCCTATTTTTCTATGAGGTTTATTGATAATATTAAATCATCATCAAACATATTATATTACAACAGAATGAATCAGAACACAGATTTTGATGCTTCATTTTGGTTCCCACCACCTCAATGCAACCTCCTTCCAAATGAAAGGCACTAAAATACCTTATAGAATTAACATACAGGGTTTTTCCTGACTCAGATTGAGGCAGAAGTGGTATCATTCTGATCACCTTCACTGACCTGTAATTTATCCTTATTCCTTATCTGACCACGGTGTCATAAGTTCGCAGATTACACTCTCTGCTGCTCCTTCCAAAGCCACTAGGTGGTGCTTCAATACCATGCTACTTAAAAATAATGACTTTTGTGACCATTTTAGAAGTGCCTTCACAGTTTTCATCTCAGAGAACAAAAACTCTGTAGATGATCCACAAGTTTTGTGTTGTGCAATTAAGGGTTTCATTAGAAACACTACTATCTCCTTTGCCTCTCATTTCAATCGCGCAAGACTGAGCAGAAAAAATCAATTTGAAGAAGACCTGAAAAGACTAGAACAATTCCAGCATAAGGAAGGGTTTAATGTTGCTAAGAAAAAGGAAACTTAGTTAAAGCTAACCTGAACAGCCTACTACAAACAAGAGCTGAATTTCAAGTTTATAGGACTAGAAGTAATTACTATTTTCATGGTTGAAGGCCTAGTCATCTTTTAGCTATGAGTCTGCAGAAATATGAAAGATATTCAAATATCATGGCAATCAGCACAGAACAGAGATTGCTCACGTCTCCCAAAGATATAAATGCAGACTTTTCTTCATTTTTCTCTGAACTTTACAGATCTGAGATAACCTTAAATAGAGCTAATTGTGGATCCTTTTTCAAAGATCTTGATCTCCCAGCTCTTACTCAAGAAGCTGCAGAGAAGCTAGGTGCTCCAATAACTATTAGTGAATTAAAGAATGCAGTTGCAGGAATGACAAAAGGTGAATCTCCGGGATGGGATGGGATTCCCCCAGAGTTTTATCTCACTCTCTGGAAATTGCTGGGACAATACTTGTTAGACATGATTGTTAAATCTAAAGAAGTTGGTGCCTTTTTAATAACTTGAACTCTGCCTTAATTTCTCTGTTGCAAAAGCCCAACAAAGATGTTACTTTATGTAGCAACTACTGGCCGTTATCCACCCTAATGCAGAAATCAAAATTTTTGCGTGGATCTTAGCATCACGTTTAGAGCCTCACGAAGCACATCTAATTCATTCTGACCAGACTGGCTTTGTGAAAACACGTCTTGCTTCAGATAATGTTTGTAGACTACTTTAATAATCCATACTGCCAAAGATTTACCTTCTCCATGTGCTGTTTGAGCCTTGATGCAGAAAAGGCCTTTGACTGGCTAGAATGGGATTATTTATGGGAAGTTCTGCAGTGTTTTCAATCAGGTACTAATTTCATCAAATTCATGAAACCATTCTACAATAACCCAAAGGCAATGATCAACACAAATGGTATTATATCAGATCAAGTAAACATATCATGGTCTTGTAGGCAAGGCTGTCCACTAAGTCCCTTTTGCTCTATCATTAGAGCCTCTTGCTCAGAAAATTCATCAACATCCATTTATCACTCCCATCACTGTTCATGATACCACACATTCTATTTCATTGTATGCTGATGATATTTTGCTTTGTTTTAACAGGTAATTTCTTCCCTCACTCTAAAAGTTCTGTTCAGTGTTGGGAGACAGGGCTAAATACCCCAATAATGGAATTTGTGTTTGTAGTTTCATTTTGTAGCAAACAACAATGAAGAATGGCTCGCAGATCAGCAACAAACTCAATCAGAAGAAATTTGAGTGGTGATTGTTTAATCTAAACCTTACATATGCGCTCATAAAGACAGGGTGCTCTGTAAAACATTGACCCCCTCACTCATGGTACCGCACTTCAAAAAACACTTCTCACTAAAAACAACTAATAGACTAAACATGCATCATTTTTATAATGTTCATGTTCATTGCAAAGTTGTTATTATGCATGTTTAGTCTCTTAGTTGTTTTTAGTGAGAAATGTTTTTTGGAATGTGACACCATGAGTGAGCAGGTCAATGTTGCAGACCACCCTGTCTGTATGTGAGTGTACCTGTAGTTGTGAATAGCTAGTAGTTGTTCATGCTTGCTGTACAAGGTTCAAAGTTATCCAACTTGGATCACTGCTTGTCACAACATGATCCTAATAAAGTACTCAGACATCACAGAATTCCACCATTAGCTGTAACACCCAACAGTTAAGAATCTGCTATTAATACTATGGGATCCAGATCATCTGATTACTTCCTCCCTGGTAGGGTGGGGTCATGGTGAATCAAAGAAGGATTAGCTTCACCACGTGTAGAGGTTATGATGGAAGCATTGCCTGCCGGTGCCAACAGATGCACTGACAGTCTCACCCATGGTTTTTTGAACATTTTGAAATAGCTCCTCCCCTTAAAGAAGTGAAAGGATGGAGTTACACAAGGGGAAAAAAAACTCACTTAAAAATCACTGGATTATCAAAGGTTGAAGAGGAGTCACCTGACTCGAAGCTGTAGTACACAGATGTCTGAAGGTTCATCACCAGGTGAGAAGATCTTGATTGCCAAGGATTATCTACAGCTGGGACACCTAACAAGCTGCAGCTGTGACCGTACATGAGTGATGGCAGCTGAGTTGATACTTAAGTGGGTGTGGTTAAGTTTTACTCCAGCAGAATTTACTCTGCGTTTTTACTCCAATTTTCGTGGTCGCTGGTGATAAATACACTCAATAAAGAGTAAACTTTACTATTTTGAGTAAAACACTTTTTCCTCTGGAAAAATTACTCCCCAGATTTTCCTGTGTACAATTTCTGTTTAAAGAAAAATGTTAAGTCCAGTATTGACAGTACCAAAGCTGTTAAAATGATCCAGGTCCTCATGCAGGACCTCTGCTCAGTTCAGTTCTGATTATTCTGTTTGAAATTTGCCTGGCGGCTAAACTAAACTGTGTCCAGTGATTTTTTTCTTTCTGTACCAGAACTGTGCAGGTGGTTGACAAAAGAGGAAAACTGTCCTATTTTGGTAAATAAACAAAAAATTGAAACAATTAAATTTTCAAGGAGCAAAAGAATTATTTTGGATCCACTGGTTTTCATAAGGCTATCCAAGTTCACTGCCTGTTGGCCCCTGGGACTCACCACACTGATAACATGTCAACATAACTGTCAGTTTATTTCTTCATTTCTTACCTTCCTGGATTATTTCTATGATGATGGAGAGATGATGATGAATGAGAGAAAACAGTGACATGGTCATCATATCTATAGTTTTATTCTATAATTTCTTACCTTCCAGCTGCAGATTGTTTGAAGTTAATAGAGTGATGAGCAGACCGGTCACTCTTCATGGACACACAGCTGGGTTCAGGAGAGTCTGGGCTCTGCTCCTCCATCCTGATACTGAAAAACAACAAGATATATTTAATTATTAATATGTGTATATAGAGATGATATGTTTATGGGTCAGTGACATAACTCTTCATTCAATGAGGTTCCAACATCTGACATATGCAACTGGTTTCCAATTAAATAGCTATGTAATCAGACACTTGTTATTTTTTTATTATCCAAATATTTTTAAGTAACATGAAGAATTTTTATTGTAAAATAAAATGTTGCTGTTTTATCTTTGTTGTACCACCTGACAGTGAAAGTACCTGCCCACCTGTGACTGAAAAAATATTTTTATCTTTACTATAAAAGGATCTACAAACAATTTCCCTCTGCTATGAGTGTCAAATGGAGTTAAATCAGTGATGAATTATTGTATAATCTGTCATTTTAAAACACAGTTTCATGATTACGGTCTAGCCACGCTGACATTTAAGAACTTGCAAATTCCAGGACAAAAGTTTTTTGATGACCTTACTAGCTTTAAAAAGAAACATTTCAATAAAATGTATTTATTTGAAAGATTTCAATCAAAAATTCATGCCAACGTATTCCAACTTTAATTTCTCAAAATTAAAATGTAATTTTTAACATTGTCAGTAATCTGTTTATTTATTCACCTCTTTATTCACTCCACCTGACAGTTTTGGATATGAGATGCTAAATATGGAATGAGTTTTAAACGTTAAATATATTTTAAATATTAGAGATATTCTATTAAAGAGTTCATGCTAAACATTAGAGTTGAGGACATGACTTTGATAGGCAGAATTCTATGGAAAATAAATTTAAAGTCAACTTGAAGTGCTTTTGTTGTGGTGTTATTAGTGCTTTCATTTCATTTTATAGAACTTTTTATACATTTTTTGTTGTGTCAAACTTTTTTGGCTCTCTAACATTGTGACTCCTTGTTGAGGACAGGCTAAGTCAGTCCCTCCAGGAGCTCGCGGGCTTTTTTTTGTGATTATTGCAACCTAAAATGCCTGATTTTGCGGCAGCTTTTCTAAAAAATTGTGGTGAAAGTTGCGATAATTTGAGGGTTCTTTCATTAACACCACAGGAACAAGGACATTTGTAAATTAGCTAGAACAGTCTTTTCTGAGTTTTAAGCCTTAAAAAGCTCCCGGATGCAATGATTTAAACAAAATACACTTTATTTGCAAAATGCCTCAAGTGTTTCAAGTGCAAAAAACACCAAAAAATGTCAGTAACACTGCCAAACGTGTTCCTTAGGTGCATGCTAAACAAAAATAGATGATAAAAAAATAAGTACATCTGTAAGTGATGTATAAGATTCTATTTAAGAAAGTGCAACACAAAAAGTGCAAAACAAAAAGTGCAATCCATTCATTTCACAGAACCAGAATCAAACAGTACACAAGCAAAGTAACCCTGAAATTCACATTAGGTGTTCATCAGAAAAGGAATTGTGCATCAGAATTCCAAGAATTGTCAGAACTTTGGTCTATATCTGCTTGTACAAGCAGAAATATTCATCCATGCTAACATGTGCTGAAAACAAACATATTTTGTTAGAATTCACAACTTAACTAACTCAGCACAGAGTCATGAACAACCACAAATGAGGGTTAGTCAGTGAATGAGAAAAATCCTGAAAGATACCTAAATATCTTTGATGTCTTTCATAACATTTCCTTAAAGTCCCCTAAATGTCCTCAATGTCCTCTCAAAATGAAAAAAAAAAAAAAACCCTGAAAGCTGCCTAAATATTCTCCATGTCTCCCTTGGAGGACAAAATACAGAAAGCCACCTAAACGCCCTCCATGCCTTCTTCTGAATCTATCTCCATTTCGCCTTTTTCAAAAGCTCCACTGTTAAGTCGCTGGTTGTGGTACAAGAAGACCAAAGCTTTGAGGTTACTGTTAGAAATGGATCTCCTTCGGCTTGATAACACCATCCCAAAACACATCAAGATCAACTACTCCACACACTGAAGCCCTGAGTGCTGCTGGACCTAGACGGGTGAAGTAGGCATCCAGCTCATCTTTGGGGACAGCACTGAAGCCTGGGATGTGTTTGCAGCTAAAAACACTGTCACTCATAAAGGAAGTGTGCTGTGGGTCAAACACTCTGACTTCCTCAAGGAATTTGATAGCAGGTTGTCCATCTGACATGTACTTGCTGAGTTTCTCTTCTGCATTGTTGTATGCCTGTTCCACTATGCCAAGGATGTGTGTCTTGATAGAAAAGGAGAGATCAAGTCCTTCAAAGTAGCTGTTACAGGCTTCAAACTGTAGCTTTGTTTGCAGCAAAGTTCATCTGCAGGTCTTCAAGGTAGTCAAAAATCTTGGTGGTAATCGGCCTTCTGCTCTGAAAAATGTCCAAAAGCTGAACAATAACTTTGCACTTGTCTGCCATGATGCTGATCTGGACCTGCAGACTTTGAGCCATGTCTGCATTTTGTAGCATTTCATGGAGCCTTTCCATAGACTGTGGTGTGCTTCTGCCACAAATCTGTGAATATAAAAACAAAACTGGCATTAGTTTTAATGTATTGGCCTAGAGTAAAGCACAAATAAACTGATGGGCATGGTTGTTGTGAAAAAATAATTTTGAGTTTGTGTGTGCATGAAAGTTAAAATGAGCATGGGTCAGATAGGATGTTAGGTATTTAAAAGACTTTGAAAATAAATAGGAAAAACAATCTTACATTAATTTCCATCTCTATGAATTCCTTGTACAATCCAAAGTGCTGTGAATGGTACTGCACTGCACTGAAACTAGAGTTCCACCTTATAGCACATGGATTTGGAGCCATGGTTGCCTTTCTGCCAGCTGGGAGTTTTTTAGTCATGAACTGAAGGAATCTTCTCTTGCGGGAGCCAGCTTGATAAAACATCTGTGAGAAGCACAGCATAAACAGGTTCAGCTGGTCAAAAGGCTTGTGAAAGGCACCACCGATGAGGTTCATTATGTGTGCCATGCACATAATGTGTAGTGAGTTTGGGAATAAAGACTGCAGTGCTGCTGTATATGCTTTCTTCATGTACGCTGCATTGCCTGTATCAAATGCAATCACATTCTCATTGGCAATGCAGTATTCTTGCAGACATTTGACCACAGAAACAGAGACGGTAGAATGGTTGCACTCCTCTGGGAAGATAGTGTCTGCAAGGTAGGCCAGGATCCTCCCAGATTCATCCTTTTCCAGGGGTGCAATGAGGAAGGCAGCTGTCTCATCAAATATCACAGCAACAGGCTTTTGTGCAAGATGTGTTTTGAGTGCTTCTTTTTCTTTCTGGTAAACTGCACCAAGGTATTTTTCTTGAAGCTGATGAAATCCAGGGATGGCTCCTCCATTGACTACCTTTTCTTTTAAAAATCTCCTCATTGCAGGGTGGTCACTCTTATAGAGGGGAATATTGACTGCAGTGCATGTTGCAACCCAATCTTCACAAATCTGTTGAAGAGGGACACATATTTATGTCAAAATGACATGTGATAAAACTGTTGAAAAGTTGAGTTTAAGAAAATAATACCCTACTATGGCCACTATAAGATTAATGCGTGATATTCCCCATAAAGAATGCTCTGCATCGAGTGACATCTGACACACAGGCAAGCACACACAGAGACCAACAGGCACACAGAGAGACAGATACACACAGAGCAGCTAAACATGGGTTACATTCTATCTTACACCTTAGAGTAAAAATAAAGATTAACACCAAGTTAAGTGACGATTTTTATGTGAGCTCGTTTTTTTTAACTCTTTCACTCGCACGCTCTCGCTCACACACACGCACACACAATAGATGATACACTGAAAGACAAGCATGCCTCCACAATAGTTATTTTTTCTGCACTAATAATTCCATAAAGAGTACATCCGCGCTTACCTTGACCCTTTCAGCTCCTGCTATTGTTCTGGATGCAACAGCCTCTGTCTTTGTGACTTGTCTGTCCACTCCGAGTTTCAGTCGTTCTCCTTGCATGTTTTGTGGTTGAAAAGTGTTATTGCAGGCAGTGCAGAATAGTTTACCTCCGCTTTCATGTAATACATCTGGAAACTGACTTGCACAAACTTTGGCGGTGATATTTGTTGGTAAATGTGAGCGTTTCGCGTCACACATTTTCAACTTCTCAACCGTCAACAAGGAAGTAAATATGATGACGTATAAGTCACGTAAAGGGGGTGGGGGACAGGAGGCTAAGGTGATTGGTCAAATTTGCGGGAAAGTTGCGGTGATTGAACAAAATTGCAGCGTCTCGCAGAATTCACGGGGATTGGTTGACTTTACGTTAATAGTTGCGATCGCAACATCGCAAATTCCTGGAGGGACTGCTAAGTAAGCATGTTTTCTGAGTACAGGCTCTACATTTTTATGAATTCTGAGTTATGATCATTTTAATCGTGGATAGAACTCCCACCGGGCAAGGTGAACATTTCAAAATAAAACTGATGAACTCAACTGTAACCATACATATTTTAAAACACTTTAAATGTTTATATTTTTCCATGATGGAGAGATGATGATGAATGGAAGACAACAGTGATGTGGTCATCACATCAATAGATTTTATTTGATCATGTCTTACCTTCCATCTGCAGATCGTTTGAAGATGTTCCAGTCACTCTTTCATGGAATTCATGGCTTGCCCCTCCTTCCTCCTGATACTGAAAAACAACAAGATATATTTAATTATTAATACGATTATATAGAGATGATATCTTTATGGGTCAGTGAAATATAATGCTTAATTCATTGAGGTTGCACCATCTGACATATACAACTAATTTCAAATTATATAGCTAAGTCCTCAGTTGTTGTGTTTTTATTAAACAAATGTTTTTAAAATAACAAGAAGAATTTTTATTGTAAAATAACCATGGTTGTAGCACTGGACGGTGAAAGTGTATCCTCTCACCAAAGCAAAACTGTAATTATTCTATTTTTTTTATATATATGATGACTTATTTACCTAATCAAAAGTAAAGTACATATTTTAAAACACTTTAAATGTTTATATTTTTCCATATAGACACTGCATGAAAAGAGAGATTTCCAACAATTCTCGGCCCTGTCACTTTCCAGGGAACTTCACATGTTCCAACTTTTCACGGGAATTCATGGCAAGCCCCGAAAATTGCCAGAAAATGCCAGAAACAGACGTAGGCCTTGTCCACACGGAGACGAAAACTATATATTGCCGTTTTGTTTTGGAACCATTTTCTGTAAAGATGGGATAATTTCAGGAAATATCCATGTAAACACGGGACAACTGAACCGACTGAAAATGCTGTAGTACATATGCCAAGCCTATGCGTGGCGCTGTAACGCTGCCACGGAAATGCACCAAAGTAGAAGAAGAATATCACAGAAAATTATTGCTCTCCGCGTTGGATTTAAGAATATATGGTGTATGCGTTTCGCAGTGGTGGTAAAGGAGCATTAGATTTTTCTGTAAAAGCCATAAGAGCCATAAGCTCAGTAGCTTCTGCAGCATGAACACAACCGTGTAGTCAGCTATTATTGTTTTGGCCGAACCCGCACAGGCGCTTTAAGGGAGCTACACTGTGTGTGACGTAATCGTTTCAAGGAAGATGCAGATATCAGTCCACACGGAGACGAAACAGTGTTTGTTTACAGATTTATGCACTATGGGACCCGTTGTCAAAAAGTAATGTTTACAGTCACTCAAAACGCCATTTCCGTGTGGATGAAATGCCGATACGACAAAAAACTTTTGCGTCTCCGTGTGGACGGGGCAATAGAGTTGCAGTTTCAAGCTGAGAAAGGTTCCCCTCCTGTGCCTGGTAGTATTTCATACACACTAAAAACTCCTGTGTTAAAAACAACCCATTATGTGTTGTTTTTAACCCAACCTCAGGGTAGAAAGTGACCAGCACTTTCCTGGTTAGAGTTTAACCAGTAAAACTGTTATACATTTAACTCAGAATAATGGGTTGAATAGTTAACCCAACAGTTGGGTATATTAACCAGAATTCCAGGTTATTCACGGAATATAGGGTTGGGAGATAGGAAGGAAATATGCATTATTTGGGTGTTAGTCTAGTTCAATTTTGTTGTAAGCAGTGATATGGATTGGCTCACATACAACTTGCATAGGTTTGTCAAGCTTTCCTACAGAATGTATAATCTATACTCAATTATCCTTAACCACAGATGCAGACCCATACAGACAGAGTGCTCTGCAACAATGACCCCTTCACTCATGGTGACACATGTCACAAAAACACTGCTCACTAAAAACATCAACTAATAAACTAAACATGTATAATGTTTGTTGCAAAGTTGTAATTATGCATGTTTAGTTTATTAGTTGATGTTCTTAGTAAGAAGTGTTTTCTGAAGTGTGGTACCATGAGGGAGGGGGTCAATGTTGCAGACCACTCTGTCTGTATGTGACTGTATCTGTGATTGGGAATAAACTATAATTGCTCATGCTTTTTGTGCAGGAGGTTGTTAAAGTCATTGAACTCGCTTTGGAGTGATCACTGCTTGCCACATAATGACTCCAGAAAAGCACTCTGTAAATACAGACTTCCACCATCACCTCTCTCCCCGACTTCTGGATCCAGACAGTGAACTGGTTGAGCTGATCAAAAAACTGAAGTATCAAAAAACTGTCTTAAACGTTATGTTTCTAACAGGACATGTTCATATTCGGTTGAGTCTGTTTACAAGGAATAGAATGACGTGTCATACTAATCTCTGGCATCTTCCCTTACTGAATTATGGTTTTATGATCTAATTTAGTTGTATTTCTCCAAATTGACGAACAGAGACTGAAAATCGTCCCTAGATCAACATTGCCACCTTGTGGTCAAGTTCCATCACACCCAAATGCAGAAACATTTTCTAATGTATAATTGTGCGTATAAACAATTAACTGTGTTTCTAATGTTTGTGTGATAGTTTATTGATAGTATTGTAGAGTTTTTATAACCATGTTGTGTTATCTCTACATTATGCGATTAACTTGATGATCTGGTGGAGTGGATTTAATCAAACACTGGGAGGGCTTCAAAACCGAAACCCCTCCCTCTTGTATAAGAGTAACTTCAGAACTCACAAGAGTTCAGTGTGGAGTTCAGTGTGGAGTTTGGTGCAGAGTTCGGTGTGCAGTTCGGAGAAAGTGCTGCAGAGTGAGTTGGGTTCAGATCAGAAAGCGGTCAGGTCTGGACAGTCCAAGAAGATGCTCACTGAGGAGAGCTCTGTTGAGTCTCCTTGGGCCTCCTAGGCCCATTCTTGATCCAAGCGTTGTGCCAAGTCTGATAAACAATCAGACTTAGAATTTTTCTTATCCAGTACAAGATTTTTCCTAACCTTTTTATAGCTTCATGCTAGATTTTTGTAACTTAGAGTTTTTGTTTTTCCTTTTCATCACACAATCGACTTCACTGTGAGCCAGCAGTCACGTGGTGTCGATGCGTTTGAGTTTATCCGGTTTTTTAATTGGACGATCAACAGCTGTTTTTGGAACGAGAGACAATCCTTCCCAGAGTCCGTGGACAAGAGTCTGTACAGCCGTCCCTACAGTCTAAGCGACCCATCGGCGCAGCGGCCCAGCTTGAACCCATCCGGGTCGGACCAGCGTTGGCACGCAGTAGCTTCGGGCATTCAGAACTTGCCAGGCACCTTCCTCTGGGCCCCTCCAGACGGCTCCTCTCCTCCTCACCTCCATCGAACAGCTGGTATGATCCAATTCATCTCTCTGGTGCTGATGTCTCCAAAGTTCCAATAAATTAGTTCAGATCTATTATTCTTCCAAATTCACGCTCCAAAGTCTTAACGTCGGTTAAAATTTTTCCATTAGGATTATTAGAATAATCCACTCTCACCAACTAAGTTAGCATCCTTTCTCTTTACCATATGTAGTCATGTTCTGTTTATTCATTTACATTATCTATTCATATCACCTGTGATTTCTGTCTGTTATTTTGTGATTGTATAATAAATCTTCAAAAGACAGTCATAGTTCGGGAATTCATTCTATTAAGCAGAGAAATAGAGTCAATGTTATGAGAATTTACTACTTTAGAAATGAGATTGATTTACAGTTAATGTTCTTGTTAATTAATTTAAGGTTTTGATTAATTAATATTTACAATATTTTATTGGTTATTAAATAACCAATCTGCGTAAGCGGCGGTGCCCTATTCTTTACGAGGTTTACTTGATAATATTAATTTATTATCAACAAATTTTTACTACAAATAGAAAAGATGACTAGGGCTGCAAAATTCCTTGATTTATCCGGGTAATTTGATTAAAAAAATTACTTGAGGCAAATTATCTGCCTCAAGGAAATCTTAAATCAGTCATATATCCATATACGCCAATGCTGTGTCGCGCCGTGTGTTGCACGGCGTGTTGTGTTTCGCACGGACCGCTATTTATGTGGCACAATGCCCTTGTTTTCGCTGTTACAATAACTTAACATGCATGATACGAGGCGTGAAAATCACGAGGGAAGAGAAGTTGATGCCGTAATATTTACAGGTAGGCTACTCATCCTATGTTTTTACACAGCCACCCAGCCAGCATTTCCATGTGGGCCCCATATGGGTTATATGTGGGCTCCCATATGTGTCCCATGTGGGTTTGTCCATGGGTTCCATGTTGGCCCCACCTGGGCTTGCCCATGTGAACTGCAAGTGTGGATCAGCCCACATGAGACCCATATTGGCCCCATCTAGAGATTCTTTAAATTGCCCATGTTTACTACAAGTACACTGTAAAATCCAATTAGTTATCCTTACTTTAAAAAAAGCAATTGGTTTAATTGCCTTGAAAAACACCAAGTAACTTTAACTTTACGACTCTAGTAGAGTAAAATAGAGATTTTTACATTGTACTTAAAAGGCTTTTTAAGTAAAGAACAATTGCACTTCAGTTCAAATAACTCCAATTCCTTTGTATAGAGTACTTAGGTCAGGAAGTTATTAGTGCTCAAGGTTTAGTACAGACTACAGTGTAAACCCGGATTTTAGTTCTACTTCAACTTTTTAGTATTCATTACTTATTCTTTTATAATTTGTCAAAAAAATGTTGGCATTACTAAATCAGATTAGTTGTTTGCACTATTCAGCTGAAAGATGCAAAGATCAAGTTAAGCTGAGATAACTTAGTATGTTTAGTTCTTTGAGGGGAGGGGCCAGTTGAAAATTTTCCAAAAACCATGGGTGAGACTGTCAGTGCATCTGTTTGGACCAGCAGGCAATGCCTGTTACACAAGTTGCACACATGGTAAAGCTAATGCTTAACATCATTTTAACTCCACCCCACCAGGGGATTAGTTGTGTGTCTAGATCATTGTTGGGATTGAGTATTCCTTTAAAAAGGGTCTTTTCTAATAAGAGATGTGGCTATTGCTGAAAGTCTGAGTTTTCTGAGTCTTTCTCTAGTTTCACATTATGGCAAGCTATGATGAGAAATGAATCCTTGACAAGCTCTTGCACAGGAGAGATCAGCACCTACACTATTTATTCTAAATTACAGATAGAGGCGTACAAACAGGACAATCTGCAACATTGACCCCCTCACTCATGGTGTCACACTTCCAAAAACCCCTCACTTAAATATAAACTAATAAACTAAACATGCATAATTTTTTATAATGTTCATGTTCAATGCAAAGTTGTTATTATGCATGTTTGGTCTATTAGTTCATGTTTTTGTAGTGAGAATTGTTCTTAGAAGTGTTACACCATGAGTGAGGGGGTCAATGTTGCCACTCTGACCACTCTGTTTGACTGTGAGGTTAAAGGAAAAAAAATAGCTGCTCGTGCTTCCTTATTAAAGGCTTGTCAAAGTCATTCAACTAGTCTAAGCATGATTATGCACTGCTGCTCACCATAACAAGAAACTGGATAATCACTCACAAAGATAGACTCCAATCTAACTTATCTCTCAATAATGGTGAGCCTTTTAAATACCATTACTAAATCGAGGGAGTGAATCATATTAGCCACTCTCACCCTGATAGGGTATAGACATAATGAGGTAAAGCATTAGTTTTGCTAAATGTGGATAGAATGATGGAAGCGTTGCCTGATGGTGCCAACAGATGCACTGACAGTCTCACCCATGGTTTTGGGTACATCAACATATTTGAATCACACACTCAAAAAAATGATTTTTCACTGTCATAGGTATTAGTTGAACAAATCAAATTGGTTTTACTCAATTTAACATATTTCCAAACTTTAGTTTAGCTGTGATAACTAAATATGTTTAGTTCTTTAAGGGGAGGGGCTATTTCAAATTTTTCAAAAAAAAACATGGGTGAGACTGTCAGTACATCTGTTCGCACCAGCAAGCAATGCTTCTATTGTATCTTCCACACGTGGTGAAGCCAATTATTTACCACACCATGTCTCCACCCCACCAGGGAGGGTGTAATCAGCTGGACTAGATAACCATCTGGGCCCAGGAAAAATTTAAAGGTCTCATCACTATGAGGAGAACAGGCTGATGGGGGAAGTCTGCATTTTCTGGCTGCTTTTCTAGATTCATATCGTGGCAAGCAATGATGAGAAATGACTCCCAGACCAGTTGAGTGAGTTTGATAAGCTTCTGCACAGGAACCATTAAGTTCTATTATTTATCCTGGTCCACAGATGCATTTAGATACAGACAGGGTGGTCTACAACATTGACCCCCTCACTCATAGTGTATCTAGCTGAGGGGTCAAGAATAAATCATAGCTGTTCATTCTTGTCTTCTTACCTGTTTGTTGCAATAAGAACCTAGAAAAGCACTCAAAAGACTCAGACTTCCACTTATATTGGTCTTATCTCCCAATAGTGAAGAGTCCCTTAGAGACACAACTGGATGCAGACAGTGCTTCAGGTCAGCCAATTGCTCCCTCTCTCCCTGGTGGGGTGGAGACATAGTGTAACAAAGCATTGGCTTCACCACATGTAAAAGTGATATTGCAGCGTTGCCTGCTGGTGCCAACAGGTGCACTGACAGTCTCACCCATGGTTTTGGGTACATCAACATATTTGAATCACATAGAATTTTTTTCAAAGAAATTACATAAAACCAAATTTAAGTAAATTAGATAAATTCTATGAGCTACAATTGTTTTATTCAATTTCATTACATAAAAGGTATTTAACTGTTTTATGTTAGAATTACTTAATTCAGTTGGATGGAAATTTGTTATGTAATTGAATTACATAAACCTGGCAAAATTGGCGAATTATTTCTTTGAGTGCATAGAATTTATTCAAAGAAATAACATCAACCGAATTTAAGTAAATTAGGTAAATTCCATGAGCTACATTTGTTTTATTCAATTTAATTACATTAGAGTTATTTAACTGTTTTATGTTAGAATTACTTAATTCAATTGGATGGAAATTTGTAATGTAATTGAAATATGTAAAACTGACAAAATTGGTGCATTAGTTTTTGAGAGTACTGCCACCTACTGACCGAACTGTTATGTAAACAAATCTCATTGGTTTTATGTGTTTCATTTGAATTCACTCAAACGGAAAGAATCACATTGGTTTTATCTATTTAGAATAACTAAAGGTTGGAAATTTGTTAAATTGTGGAAAACCAAGTTAATTTGTTCAAGTAATACCTATAACAGTCGAAAATCATTTTTTTGAGTGTAAGCTATCTCATCTGAACATGATCACTGCATTGCATCTTTCAGCTGAATAGTACAAACCACTAATCTGATTTAGTAATGTCAACATTTTTGATGTTACAGCTGCCGCCGTCTGGGAATCTTTACCTCCTTATTTGAGTGTGTGTGTGTGAGTATTTAAACCTGAACATCTGGGGTTTTTTTAATGTTACTTCCCTTTCCCCTAGTGAGCTGGTTGTAACATAAATGGGGGCTCGTCCGGGATTTAAATCCGTTAAAGGAGACCCGGTAACTAAAAGTTATTGTTAATTAAAGGTAAGATTGTGTTTTGATTAAAAACTTTGCGTGTGTGTAACTGGTAAGTTCTAAAATGGCGTCCTTTGATCTTGATAGCTTCTTGGCAAAACCTTCACTTGATCAAATTAATAAATGCAGAAAAGATAATTTGATCACGATAGCTACCCACTTCAAGGTCTCATTTTCCAAACCAATTCTAAAGAAAGAATTAAAATCTTTAGTCATAGGTAAGTTGGTGGAGTTGGATTTGATTGTGTCGCCGGTGCATAGTGAGTCACCTGTGTGTGCACCTGGTTCTGAGGGGGATGGTAGCCTCAGACCTGCAGCTGAGGAGAAAGCTGCTGATTATGCTGCCCAAAGAGAGACTGGTGAGGTTAGTGAGCGGCCCAAAACGCCGTTCACTTTGCCTCGCTACAACCCTCTCTCCAGCACTGATTCTCTGGGTGAGGCCAGATTAAAAGTCCGTCTGGCAAGACTCCAGATTGAGGCCCAAGAAAAAGCTGAAAGCCGGCAAGCTCAGCTCAAACTGGAGATCCGGAAAATGGAGATCCAGGCCGACAAAGCAGTCCGCCTGCGTCAGCTGGAGCTGGAAGCTCAGCTGAGAGAAACTCCAGCACCTAGCGCATCTGCGGATGCAGGTATGTCTCCCTCCACCAGCTCTACCCGTGAATCTTTTGATATTGGTAAACATATTTCTCTTGTTCCTCCATTTAGAGACACTGAGGTTGATAGTTATTTCGCTGTGTTTGAGCGCATTGCGTCTGCGCTCCAGTGGCCTTATGACGTGTGGCCACTTTTGCTTCAGTGCAAAATCCATGGAAAAGCCCAGGAAGCTGTAGCTGCTCTTCCTTTACAGGAGAGTCTAAATTACGATTGTGTCAAAATGTCAATTTTACGTGCTTTTGAATTGGTCCCTGAAGCTTACAGGCAAAAATTTCGGAACTGCTTGGTCTCCCAACTGTCAGCATGCGTTTGACAGCGCCTAAGTCCCTCCTTAGCCACGCCCTCGTCCTCGCAGCTCCCGACTTCTCCCGTCCATTCAAATTAGAGGTAGATGCCTCTGCCGTGGGAGCCGGGGCTGTCCTATTACAGGAGGATAGTGATGGAGTAGATCACCCAGTGTGTTACTTCTCCCGCAAGTTTAACAAACACCAGGTTAAGTATTCCACTATAGAAAAAGAAACACTTGCTTTGTTGTGGTCACTTCAATACTTCGAAGTATACGTAGGTTCAAGTCCTCTGCCAGTGGTGGTCTTCACTGACCACAACCCACTAGTTTTCTTAAAGCGCATGTACAATCACAACCAAAGACTCATGCGGTGGGCACTGATTGTGCAGGACTACAACCTAGAAATTCGACACAAAAAAGGGACAGAAAATGTTGTTGCTGATGCGCTGTCCAGATTATACTGATGACTTTGTGAACTGTGCATTTTTGTAACAAACCTTGTTGTTATAGGTTTGTATCTTAAGGGGAGGGGTGTTACGGCCGCCCCCGTCTGGGAATCTTTACCTCCCTATTTGAGTGTGTGTGTGTGAGTGTTCTTGTTTGCCTGGCACTCTGCAGCTCTCAGGTTGCCCCTGCTGCATAGACTTATTGCAGTGATTCCATCCACCTGTGCAGAAGAAGCCTGATTGGCCTGGAGGTCCTGCAGCCCAATCCACCAACCAGAAGAGAGTGCAGAGGATAAAAGGAGCCAGCCACCAGAGGACAGCAGCATATTCATATTGTGTACTAGTGACCAGCAGCATCATTACACTACTCTTCTTGTGAGACTTGTGATTCACGCTCACTTGACGGACTTCTGACTCACGCTCACTTGATGCTCGCTACTGTTGCGCTTTGAACCAGCGTCGCTTTCCTGCTTCAACAGCCGAAACAGCTCTCCACAAGCGGCTACAGACAGAAGCCTTTACCCTGCTTACTCCCAACAGAATCCACGAACTCGAGAGGTGAGACACATGTGGGACCAAGGCACTTGTTAAAAGTTAAAAGCACCTCTTTCTTTCTCTTTCTTTCTCCTTCTTCTCCTATACTTGTTTAAATCTCTTACAGTTGCAAATTACCCCATTAACACAGTAAAAATACTCCTTTCATCAATACTGTTGAGCACCCAGCGCAGCAGCCCCCCCCCCCCTCCAATCCACAGCCCTCTTTCTCCCCACACCAGCTCCCACTGAACAATGACTACTTCAAAACCCCCCTCCTCTGCAATGGAAAGAAAACAAATTTGGGTCACAGCTTTTACATCACAGGACAAAACGGACAAGAAAAAACTCACCACAGATCCAAAACCCCAGAGAACCACCCACAGCAGAAAAAATCCTCCACCCGAACCCTCAATTAAGTCTTTCATCGCCACTACCCTGCAAGAACTGGAAACAATGGACAAAGTTTTACCTCCACTATCCAACCCTGCAACAAAAGAGAAAACCCCACCACCTCAGAAACCACCCCTCCCCAGCAAGCCTGATCAACCTCCACCCATCACCAAACCACCAGCTGAGCCCTCTGCCCCCCCTCCAATTCCCCCCACCACAGAAAAAATAGACAACCTCATCATCAAGAACATCTTTGAACAACTCAGCCACCTCTACAATGAACTCAGTAAATACATCCAGCCCACCCCCCTCCACAGTGCCGTCACACAGATGCAGTCAACTCTCAACTCCATGGAACAAATCCTCCTCAACAACCAGGACCCCCAGACCCCCCTCCCACCTCTCTCTGCCACCTATTCTGATACAGTCATTTCCAACATGCACAAATATCCATCCTTCAACTCCGGCACCAGAAAGAGAGCACGAAGAGAATCATCTGAAAACAAACACATCACACCAGTTGTCATTGAAAATTTTCAAACCTCCAGCACCCCATTTTCCACAAACCAGTCCATCATACAGGAAATCAAAAAACAAAAACCCAAAGCGCAACTTCAAAAACTGGTCCACATGCGAAATGGCAATATCCTCATCTTCCCCAAAGACATCCCCTCCCTAAACTCACTTCTCTCCCCCTGGCCTGAAGGATCATTCCAAGGTACACAATTCATCTGCAGACTGGCACGTAAACCAGGATCCACACCCTCACCTGAAGCACCCACAAAACAACTGGTCATCAAAGGCATCCACACAGACGTCACAGAAGACTACATTAAGCAACAACTGGAACACCAAGGCATCACAATCTCCAAAATCCACAGAATCACCAGCAGAACCACTCAACAGCCAACCACATTCATAAAAGTCCTCCTCACCAACCCCTGTCAAGCCGCTGGCCTTCTCCACGAAGGCTTTTACATGGACATGTTTCAGTACAGAGTGGAGAAGGCCCGGCCCCCACCTACCATCCGTCATTGCTATAAATGCCAACTGTTCAACCATATATCCACCAACTGCAATAACCCCACAGTCTGCCTCAGATGTGGAGAAAACCATCATCATAAAACATGCCAAAAAGAAAAAAGAGAAGCCACATGCGCTAACTGCTCTGGATCACACTCTGCCGCCTCCAAAACCTGCCCCGTCTACCTATCACACATGACCCCAACCTCCAGAAAACCCCCAGCAGCCGGACCTTCAGCCAGAAAAACATCCACCCCCAACATCCCCAGTCTACTCCATACAAACAGCACCCACCTCACCCACCTCCGTGATGACCTGAAGAAACTCTCAATGGACGACAACAGAATTGAACAAATAATCCAGAGCATCAGGAAACACACCACCTTCACTGCCTGAAACCTCTCCATCAACCAAGACCAACAAACCCCACCTACCTTAAACTGTCTCCATAATGTCACTCACCACCTTCCTACACATAAACACCCGAGGAATCAGAGGAAATAAAGAAGAATTAATCCATCTACTCAACACCAAGAACATATCCATCGCCTCCATAAACGAAACTCTTCTCTCCAAATCATCCCGCATCCGCATCCCCGGTTACCACATCATCAGAAAAGAACGCCAAACAGGACATGGAGGAGGAGTCGCCATCTTAGTCAAAAACCACATCAACTACAGTCAAACTGATTTTGGTCTCTCATCACAAGAACTCAACGGAAGTGAATATGTCGCCATAACAATCAAACTCCACTCCCATCACACTATCACCGTCACCAGCATCTACTGTCCCCCTGAAATCAAACCCTCAGCCCCCCTTCTCAAAGCTACCTCCAACCCCAGCCTCTCTCTAATCATGGGCGACCTCAACTCCAAACACACTGACTTCCACTGCAATAAAACCAACTCCAATGGAACAGCACTCAAACAGATTCTACAGGACACAAACTTATCAATAATCAACACAAATAAACCCACCCACATATCCCCACTGACTGGCAACCCAGACATCCTGGACCTCATCTTATGCACCCCCGACCTGGCCACAAGACTCCACAGCTTCTCCACCACCAACCATCTCTCCAGTGACCACCTACCAGTACTCACCACCTTCTCCTTCCAGCTCCAATCAATCACAACAAAGAAATACAACTTCAGCAGAGCAAACTGGGACACCTACAAATCATACATAGAAGGAAAACTTAAGGACACCACCCCCACCACCCCCTCCTCCACCTCCCAAAACCTGGACCATCAAGCAACCCACCTCAGCCAACTACTCACCCAAGCCAGAGAAAAAACTATACCCCTTAAATCAACAAAACCCCCTCCACAGTCACTACCCCACCACCTTCTCCAGCTCATCAAACACAAATGAAAACTCCGCAGAGAATACATCCGAACCAGATCACCCCTCACCAAAACAGAAATCAACAAAATACAAAGTAACATCAAAACACAACTCACCCTCCACCAACAGAAATCCTGGAACACCTTCTACAAAAAACTCAACCAAGACACAAACCCCCGCATCGTTTGGCAGAAAATAAAAAGCATAAATGGAGACATGGACAATAACAACAACACACCACATCTCAAATCTGCAGATACAATAATCACCAACAACATAGACAAAGCCACACAATTCTGTAACCATCTAGAAACCATCCATTCATGTCCAAATCAGCCACACTTTGACAACAACTGGAAAATCCACGTCGACAAGGAAATCTCCAAACACAGCACAACCTGGACCAACCCAGCCAACACCACCACAGAGCCCCATCCCCTCACTGACCCAGTTACAACAAAGGAAATCCAGCAACACCTCAAGAAAATGAAAAATAAAGCCCCTGGAGAAGACACCATAGACACCATCCTCATAAAACAAGCCCCAGTCATCTACCTTCAGCACCTTGGACAGCTCTTCACCTCCTGCATCACATCTGGTCACTTCCCTTCACCCTGGAAATCTGCCCTCATCACCATGATCCATAAACCCGGTAAAGACCCCCACAACCCCTCCAGCTACCGCCCCATCAGCCTCCTCAGCCACATTGGAAAACTCTTCGAAAGAATCATCACATCACGCCTCACCCATCATATCAACACACTCGGACTTTTAGCAATACACCAAGCCGGTTTCAGGAAAGGAAGAACAACAAAAGACAACATAATCAGACTCTCAGAAGACATCTGCCGGAACTTCAACAAAAAACAACTCACCATAGCAATATTCTTTGACATTGAAAAAGCATTTGACAAAGTATGGCATAACGGACTCATCTACAGACTTCTAGACAATAGACTCAGACTCCCCACACCCACACAATCCATTATCTTAAGCTTCCTCAACAACCGCCAGATAAAAGTCAAAGTCACCACCCCCTTCACCCCCCAAGCAGGCATTCCCCAAGGTTCAGTCCTCAGCCCCCTCCTCTTCCTCATCTACATTTCCGACATCTACTACCCCCCACCCACCATCGCCAAAGTCTCACAGTTTCTCGACGATCTCTGCTACTGGTCCACATCCAAATCCCCACAGCTCGCTGCCTCAAAACTCCAACAATGTATCACTGAAATAGAAGACTGGTCAAACCTCTGGAGAATCACCCTCAACCCTGTCAAAACCCAATGTGTCATCTTCACCAAAAACCAACACCAACAGTTCAACAACATCCACCTCACCCTTCACAACCAGCCCATAACCATCAGCAAAGAAGCAACATTTCTCGGTATCACCTTCCAAAGCAACATGACCTGGACCAAACACATCAATAACCTGGAACACAAAGCCAACAACAGACTCAACCACCTCAAAGCCCTCTGCGGAAAGCATGGCGCCTCACCCTCCACAATAACCAAAGTTTACCTTGCATACATCCGGCCCCTGTTTGAATACTCCGCCCCTGCCTGGATCACCGTAACAGACCACCAACTCAACCGCCTGCAAACCATCCAGAACAAAGCACTGAAACTGGCCCACAGACTCCCACCATTCATCAGCACCCACTACGTCCACTAAATATCCGGCATCAAAACTATCAAACAACGACACCAAGCAATAGCCATCAAGTATATCTCATCTGCCTCACAAAACCCTGCCCTCAGGAAAACCATCAAAGAAGCTCACCAATCAGTCAACATCCCTCTGTCACTCATCCTTCAGTTTAAAGTCCCCCAGCCTCCCAACCCTCCATAACCCTGATCACTGCTGCCTGAGACAACACACAACATGAACTTACACTAAACAACACTACACAACACCATACAATACCACACCACACATTACACAGCATGCACACACTCTGATCATTCACATTCACATTTACTCAAAAAAAATAAAAATAAAAATAAAAACAAGCACCCCTCAACATCCCCGCCCTCTCTCTCTCTCCCTATCTCTCTCTCGCTCTCTATTTTTCTCTCTCTCTCTCTCTCCTCTTCTCTTTTTTTTTTTTTTTTTTTCCCTTGGTACCCACATGTGTCTCATCCTCTCGAGTCCTCTGCCTCCCTCTTCTTCAGCCAGAATCTCAACCCTACCATGGACAGAAAAGGGCGCAGGCCCTGAACTGTCCCTCCAGGCTCAAGACTACCTTTGACCTTTGACCTTTGAGGACAGCAGCAAGCTGTAACCAGCCATGCTCGTGTGCCTCTTGCTAGCTGGCATTATCGTTTAACTATTGTATCTCTGTAACTTTGTTGAGGCACTAGTCTTTTGTGGTTTTTGTATAGCCTAATACACACCTTATACACACATTTAGTTTATCTGTTAGTTTGTTTGCTGTTTTGTAATTCCTTTTGTTAATTTGGGTAGTTAGGCTTTTGTTTGCTAAAACTCAGTTAGTTTAATAACTCTAGGTTAGAGTCTCTTTTTGTTCTCGTTTTCCATTTTGCACAGCACTCTTTAGCCCTTAGGTTGCCTCACTTTTGTTTGTCAAACCAACTTTACTTTTGTTAATAAATAACTTTATTTAAACCTTGAACATCTGGGGGGGGGGTTTATGTTACTTCCCTTTCCCCTAGCGAGCTGGTTGTAACCTTTGACAAAACATAAAAGAATAAGTAATGATTACTAAAAAATTGAAGTAGAACCAAAATCCGGGTTTACACTGTAGTCTGTACTAAACCTTGAGCACTAATAACTTCCTGACCTAAGTACTCTACACAAAGGAATTGGAGTTATTTGAACTGAAGTGCAATTGTTCTTTACTTAAAAAGCCTTTTAAGTACAATGTAAAAATCTCTATTTTACTCTACTAGAGTCGTAAAGTTAAAGTTACTTGGTGTTTTTCAAGGCAATTAAACCAATTGCTTTTTTTAAAGTAAGGATAACTAATTGGATTTTACAGTGTACTTGTAGTAAACATGGGCAAGCCCAGGTGGGGCCAACATGGAACCCATGGACAAACCCACATGGGACCCATATGGGAGCCCACATATAACCCATATGGGGCCCACATGGAAATGCTGGCTGGGAAGTATCTGGACTTCTACTGAAGGACAGAATGTGAGGACTAAATAAATTACTGACATACTGATAAACTGATGATGATGATGGTTAAGGAGGAATACCCTGGCTGTGTCCGAAATCACTCCCTATCCACCATATAGTGCACTATATAGTGGATAAGCCATTTTGCAGTGGTGTCTGAATTTTGCTATTCACTATATGGTATACTCATTCTATCCCACAATGCATTGTGAAAAGTAGTGAACAACCAATGCTCACTAGCCCAGCAATATTTACCAAATTGCATCGCGGTTGATACTCTCAAATATGACGAACAAACGAAAGGAGCATAGGAACACATATAAAATATTTTGTCATATACTTTTTTTGTTTGTTGATTTTAACCAAAGTATATAATCTGTAAAAAAACAAAAAACAAAAACAAAAACAAAAACGTAAGGAATCAAAACAGAGCAACATTTCCCCCTATGAGGACTACAAGACATGAGACCATCATCTTTATGCAAAAATAAGTGATAATACATACAAAAAATTATATTATTAAACCACTTAAGACTCAAACTTTTTGTCTATTAGTATTTATTTTTTAAAAATTTTTGTGAAAACAAGTTACATTTTGTATCAGTTTTCAGTGAAATTCTACTGTTAATGTCTATCCTTAGCTGTTGTTGCTAGACATTTTAATTGTTGGATGGCAATGACATTACTGTCCGCTGCCGGAGTAGTGTCCGAAATCATTTTGTGTATTCACAGTGAGTGCACTATATAGTCCACTATGCATCTCATTATATAGTGGATAGGGAGTAGGAAATTACTGTGGGGTTGTGGACACAGCCCCTGTTTGATCAGCAGTGGATCATAAGTGACCCTTTGCTAAGCCCCTCCCTAGAATAGCCACTATCCAATCCAATGCAGGATTAGTAGGAGTCTATTTTCAGACGTGTGCTCAGCTCTAATGAAATATCCATGTCCACTGTTCTTCACATTAAGGTATGTCAATATTTTTGTTTAGATGACTTCAATCAGTCAATAATAACAATGTTCCACCTCATCCAAGCTCAGAATAATAAACATCAAATGTCCATTTCATTGAGGTTACTCAGGTTCACATGGTTCAAAAACTCCATGTTTTCATTCATGGACCTGAATGCAGTTTCCTGTCTTTATACTCACTATGAGCTAGAGCTCCATCTACTGTTCAAAGTCAGAAATACACTCAAATTATTTCAACACACTGTGGCTCCAACACTTCTCAGTGACCATGTTAGTCCTCATAAACTGATGAACTCAACTGTAACCACTGTTCATTTAAAACTATAAAATCAAACCCTCCTGGATTATTTCTATGATGATGGATGAAAGACAACAGTGATGTGGTTTTATAATTTCTTACATTCCAGCTGCAGATTGTTTGAAGTTAATAGAGTGAAAAGCAGACCGGTCACTCTTCATGGGCACACAGCTGGGTTCAGGAGAGTCTGGGCTCTGCTCCTCCATCCTGATACTGAAAAACAATAAGATATGTTTAACTATTGATTATATATTTTTCATAGTAAATGTTTCCGGTAGTACCGTGGGCCCTGGAGAAACGCAATTTCAATCATCTGCATATGTCACATATATTGCAGAAGTGACAATAAAGCTACCTTGAACCTTGAACCTTATATGTCTGCATAGAGATGATATGTTTATGGGTCAGTGACATATCAGGCTTCATTCACTGACATTGTAACATCTGACATATACAAATAATTTCAAAATTAATAGCTAAGTATACAAATATTTTTAAAACAACATGAAGAATTTTTATGGTAAAATAAAATGTTGCTGTTTTACCTTGGTTGTACCAACTGACAGTGAAAGTGAGGCCAAAGTCTGGTACCCAAACAAACCAGACTTTGGCCTCAAGTGCACTCGGATCCAGGACTGGGCCCCCCTAGTGTGAAAGCCACCTAAGTACTGTATTTTCCAGACTATAAGTCGCTCCGGAGTATAAGTCGCATCAGTCAAAAAATGTGTCATGAAGAGGAAAAAAACATACATAAGTCGCACTGGACTATAAGTCGCATTTATTTATAAATTTATTTCACAAAATCCAGACCAAGAACAGACACTTAATCTGGAAAGGCAAGTTATTCAACCACACAATAGCACACAAAACAACAGGCTGAATAGGTGTCCGGTATGTTAATGTAACACATTAACAGTTATTCAGCTACACAACAGCATAAAGAATACACCTGGGAGGCTGAATAGGCTAATTTAACATAATAAGCCAGCGAGTCCAATAAGCAAGTTTCCAGTAAGCAAGTTTACCAAGCTCCCAATCCCATTCCACATCACTGAATCCATTGAATTCTTCATCGTCGGTATCGCAGGGGCAGCATATAGTTGTCACAAGCCTAGAGCGCCCCCTCGCGGCTGTAGACGGTAATGTTTTTTCCTTGGTTCATGTTGGTCAGTATGAAGTGACATTTAAAAACATGATAAATTATATATATTTTGATATATAAGTCGCACCTGACTATAAGTCGCAGGACCAGCCAAACTATGAAAAAAGTGCGACTTATAGTCCGGAAAATACGGTAAGCATCTTTTCTGAGTACAGACTCTACATTTTTATAAATTCTGAGTAATGATCATTTTAATCATGGATAGAACTCTCACTGTCATAGACCTCAGTTTATTATCAGCTGTGACTGCTCCTCTTACATATGACGCCTGCGTGACACAGGCGGTACCAATGTGGTCATATGTGTGTACGAGCAGGTCCCACATAATTTGGCTGGGCCCCTGATAAACCCAGATAATGGACCCTCCCCAGTTGTGATTTATTGATGATATCAGTTCATGTGTGTTGGATCAGTAGCAGTGGTGCTACACTCTTAGAAATAAGGGTTCCAAGGGTTTTTTTTTGAAGGGCAGAAGTTCCACCCAGAACCATTTGCATCTGAAAAACCTTTTTTTTGAAAAAGATTTCTTCAACAGTTCTTTGTAAGACTAAGGGTTCCTGTAAGAACTGTTTCAATACAGGGCACCCTTTCTGGAAGAAGGAGTTCTTCGAGGGCTGTTGAAAACATGGGTATTAGAAGATTCTCACCCTCAAATATTTAAATGTTTAGCCATGTTTCAAATAGTATTTTTAATGCAGATGTATCTGTAATACCCTTATCAATTCATTGTCTTGTTCTGCCACAGTCTTAAACGTCTTTTCCATCATTTCATGCCATACAATCCCAGCCAGCATGTCCATGTGGGCACCCATGTTCCATGTGGGTTTGTCCATGGGTTCCATGTTGGCCCCTGGGCTTGCCCATGTTTACTTCAAGTACACTGTAAAATCTTATTAGTTAACCTCACTTAAAAAAATCATGCTAAACGATTGCCTTGAAAAAACCAAGAAACTTTAACTTTATGACCCTAGTAGAATAAAATAGAGATTTTTGCATTGTACTTTAAAAGGCTTTTTAAGTAAAGAACAATTGCTCTTCAGTTTGAATAAGTATTAAAAATTCCTTTGTGTAGAGTACTTAGGTAAGGAAGTTACAAGTGCTCAAGGTTTAGTACAGACTACACTATAAACCCAGATTTTGTTTCTACTTCAACTTTTAAGCAGTCGTTACTTATTCTTTTATGTTTTGTCAAAAAACGCTGACATTACTAAATTAAATTAGTCGTTTGTACTATTCAGATGAAAGATGAAATGATCATGTTAAAGACCCTGCAAATTACAAATAAATCTGTATTTAGGTTTGTCGTATGATAGAGCACTGTGTTATGAACCCCTGGGTCAAATTTCAGTCACATAAAGCATCTCCAAGTTTATAAAATCAAGCTTCAAATCATGAAAAATGAGGCAGTAAAATCTGCTCCTGGATGGTGTGGGCATGTCTGTCTTAAATGAGCTGAAACTGTGCCCACTCAGGACACAGGTAGTCTGCAGCATTAACCCCCTCACTCATGGTGTCATACTTTGAAAAATAATTTCCCTAAAAACATGAACCGATAAACAAAACGCATAACTATAACTTTGCAATGAAACATGAACATTATAGAACGGTACAAGAGTACAAGACTGAATTCCTTTGCACCAAATGACCCAGAAGTCCCTGCTCCAGGTGACTGCTTCCTTCCACAATATTGTAGCGTTAGAGGGGCGGGGTCATTCTCTACTGTGGGCTCATGACATCGTGAGTCCACATATTGGCCCCGCCCACATGAAACCAAGCCAGGAAAGAGATAAAATGGCCTAAATCCAGAATTCAGTCTCATGTAGATCTGAGAGTTTTCACATGTTTACAGCAACCAGATTCCAACATTTCTAGAGTGTTAAGACAAAAACTTTGGATTTCACTTTACAGGGTCTTTAAGCTGAGATAACTTAGTATGTTTAGTTCTTTGAGGGGAGGGGCTATTTCAGAATTTTCAAGAAACCATGGGTGAGACTGTCACATCTGTTGGCACCAGCAGACAATGCTTCCATCATAACTTCCTCACATGGTGAAGCCATTAATTAGCCCCACTGTGTCTCCACCCCACCAGGGAGAGAGCAATCAGCTTATCCTGATCACTTTCTGGATCCAGTGGTACCTTGAAAGGACTCTTCTGTGTTAGGAGATAAGGCCAATGGTGCAAGTGTGTATACTGTGGGTGTTCTAGTTTCATACTATGGCGAGCAGTGATGAGAGATGGCTCCCAGACAATGACTTGAACAACTTACACATGAAGCATGAGCTGCTATTATCTAATCTGAGCGAGATACAGACATCTTGGTCTGCAACATTGGTCCCCTCACTCATGGTGTCACACTTCAAAAAACACTTCTCACTAAAAACATCAACTAATAGACTAAACATGTATCATTTTTAATAATGTTCATGTTCATTGCAAAGTTGTTATTATGCATGTTTAGTGTATTAGTTGATGTTTTTGCCTGATCTGTAGAGTACAATGTGGTCCAGTAGAGGACAAGAGGGTTATTGGTGAAACCCTTATAAAGTGGTCCCTGTGTGGGTTCTATATGAAACCCTTGAAATATAAAAGGGTTCTCAGTGGAACTCCCTGTGTGGGATCTAGATGAAACTCTTAGAGGGTGAAAGGGTTCTGGATTGAGCCCTCAGTAAGGATTATCAATGAATCCACTACACCATTGCAGGGTTCTTTGTAGAACCTCTCATAGAGGGTTCTGGGTGGAACCTTTCACAGATGGTTCCAGGTATAACCCTTTGGAGGGGTTCCCAGGTGGAACCTTTATAAAGGGTTCTAATAGGCACCAAAAAGGGTTCTCCTATGAGGATAGGCTGAAGAACCTTTTTTGGTTCTATTCAGCACCTTTACTTCTAAGCATGTAGCATCCTGGCTAACAGTTTCCTCATGTTGGAGCTGAAAAGTGTGTTGAGCTATTTTTGGGTTCTGATGTTGGAATTATATCACCACTTTTTTTTCATCCATGATTGCCACTTCATTTTGCCACTCTTCAACCATTTTTGTCATTTTTGCCCATTTGTAGAACATCTTTTTTCAGCTCGTAGCCCATTTTTTCTGCCTGTTGCTATTTTTGCCCATTTTTGCCCATTTGTGTCCCTTGTTGTAGAAAGTATGCCACTTTTTATTGATTTTTGCCCTTTTAGCTCATTTCTTGCCACCCTTCATTGATTTTTTTTGGCTTCATGTCCATTTATGTTGCCTTTTGTCCATTTTTGTCCATTTCTGTCTCTTTTAGTTCTGGTCTGAGTTTAATGTGAATGTATTTTGGTTCTGATCTAGAAAGTTCCTGCTGGTCTTTGGTTTTTCTCCTGTCTCTTCTGTTTCTCTCCAGCAGTGCAGGCTGTGGCTCGGGGGCGTGGCTGACTGACTTTCTGGCTGAGTGCAGCGGCACACCTGATGTCACTCACCTCTCCAGAAAGACCGGTTCAGCCTCCACTACTCTGCCAGATAACTGCGTCTCATTCTGTAGAGCCAGAGTCCAGCTTTCTAGGTGGAAGTTTCTTCTAGTGTTTGTTAGCACGCCATCCATTCTGATCATATTTTCTTATGTGCTTTTTTTCAGATCGGTGCCTCGCTGCCTCATTCTGCTCAGGTCTCCAGTACGGCGGTCAGCCAGCCTCCAGCAGCCACAGCCTGCAGGGGTTCTTTAGTTTTCTACATTTTTTCTGTGTCTGGGACAATGAACGAACCTTTTATGAACTGTCTAGTAGTCTCCTGCTTTCTGGGTCCAACTAAACACTCAGACCAGAACACTTTACTCACAGTTTTTGTCACCTGTTTTCCCATTTATGGAATGTTATGCCACTTTACACCTCTATAAACACATTTTTGCCACCTTATGCCATTTTTGCCACTCTTCACCTGTTTTTGCCACTTTTTGCCCATTTCTTCAATTTTTTTTGGGCCATTTTTCACCATTCAAGCCACTTTTTTGACTGTCTTAACCCATTTTTGCCACTTTTTACCCATTTTTACCCAAGTTGTCTCAGTTTCTTCTACTTCATGCATCCTGAAATTTGTGCACATTATGTCCTAGCCATGAAGTCTAACATTACTTTCCTAATCATTAAGTCCAATGTGCCCATCCAGTCAGTGTATTTTCTGGCAGTTCTATTTCCTGTATGAGACCAGCTTCAGAAATTGGCCTCAAACTCCAGTTATTCTGATTTTTCATTTTTGACAGAAAATGGAAAAATGAGTCGTTTTCCTGTTTCAGTCATGAAAATGGAATAAACAGGGAAAGAAACTCAAAAAGTTGGTCACATTTTGTTTTCATTTCCATTATTTTGTTGTCTTGCTTTAATGAAATACATAAGAAAAAGAAAATCACGTGACTCAATGGAAAGGTGAACATTTCAGAATAAAAGCCCTCATGTCATAATTTTAGCCTACATATCCATTCACTGATTTTTACAGTTTAATAACAGGACAATGTGCAGGAAACAAAGTATTAAAATGTCAGTGGTAAAAGTACTGCTGATTTAATGGACTGTATCAGGGGTAATCAAATAAAATTCAAGGAGGTCCAGTCAGAGAAAGTATATTAAACCAAAGGTCTAGAACATCATAATGTCTAACTTGAGTTAGTATGATATGTGGATCTGGGTGCGTTTTCAGGGACTTGTTGCACTGATAAAATGTGATTTTTTTTTGTTGTTTTTTTTTGTTTTTGTCCACAGCTCACCTATTATTATTACCTGTTTCTGTGTCTGTGAATTTCCCTTTACGGCCCTATGAAATCCGTTTTATTTTTTGCCAAATTCCGTTTTAATATTTTGGAATTCCATTTTTTAACCTTTCCACTAATTTTACCATAAAAAAAGAGTGTCCTGTTTATGTAAATAAATAAAATGTTCACCAATTAAATAGAAACGACCTTAAGTTTATTGAAAAAGGGCCACAGTTGGCCCAGGAGCCACCGTTTTGATAATCCTGATATAAAATAACTATAACCAGTGTAACAGTGAGATACTTCCAACATAAGACACATCCACGTGTAAAATCACATCCTAACTGATGTTTATAATGTAAATGAAGAAATCCTTCTGTTCTCTCAAACAGGCAGTGATAGTAACTTAATAAGAAGGCCACATTAAAGTTAAATGTTAAAAGTAAACCTGCTTCCTAACTTTTCTTTACTCTCACAGTCTGTAACAGTCCACGCAGTTTGATGCTGCGTTGTGTTTTACTACTGACTGTAACTTTTCTCTCCTCATCTCTCTCCATCCTCACTGTCCATCTGTCTGCTTCATATTAGACTGCATTAATTCAGACATGACAGTTTTCTTGGAGGTTCAACAACATTATGTCATCCCGTACTGCCCCGCGTTGAACTAATGTTTGCCGGTGTTTCATGCTGCTGCTCTGACATGCTGTTTTTGTTTAGGAGTGGGCAGGGTGAGTGTTACATGAGGCACAAGTTGTGCCACGCTTGTCCAACCGGAACATATTCCTCAGATATACGTTCCTCTTAATAAAAAACACAGCATTTCAGTCAAATTCTTTCAAATTTAAGAGATGTCCACGTTAAATAGTAGATTAAACGGAATTAAACGGAATTACTCACCTTTGAAGCCCTGTCCTGTTCCACTGCATCAGAATATTCCCACAAAAATAGTCTCCAAATCTTCCTAAGATATCCGTAAATCCAATGACACTCAGCATCTTGTCCAAAACTCATAAGAAAGGTCCATAAATCATGACTAAGTATAGTTGCATTTGCAAAAAGACGTCCACCCTGTAAATTTCCTCCTCCTTTTTCATTATATCTGCATATTCCTCCCCCCGATTGTTTACATCTCTCCTCAGCATGGCCGCTGGGGTCTGACCGTTTGATCGACACCTCATTTGAGCCTATCAGAATTTGTATATCCAAACCACAGGCTCTAATGTCCAACCAGCGACCACAGTTCAGAAAAGACCAGCCCGGACTCCTGCCCTCCAAACTTTCAGCCAATGTGAACCAGCTTCTTTTTGACTGACTAGTCGTTTAGCCAATAGAATGACCTTTCCTACGATGTATCACATGTAGGGGTTTGGATTAGATTACATGACGTAAATGCGCCATATACATCCCACTGTGTTTTGTGGCCTAAAAGGACTGTTACAATGACTGGCACAATACACACGGACTGTAGATTGCATGCAAATGTAAAATCAGTTGTAAATAGTGTAATGTAATTAGTTTGTTGTGTTTTATATATATATTATTTTTACAACCAAAGCACTTGTACTGACCTCTTATTTTCTACAATTTTAGCAGCAAAAAGAGAAAAATGCACAAAATGTCCCTTTTTTTTCTGCAACAAGTCACATTTTCACTCTAGGTTTCCTGCTCCTGCCCCCTCCTTTTTAAAAAAAAAATTTGATTCATGGAAGTGAATCAAATTTTTATATAAAAAAAGTATAAACTAAGTATAAACTAAGCGTAACTTGGCACTTTGTTTGTATTTTCTATTTAGATGCTCTTGTACTGCAGGGAGGGCCCGCGGTGACCCAATTCATGTTTTCCCAGGCAGTTCAGAAGTGGCTCCGCTACGCACTGGACAGGGCAGGGGGAGCTGGACGCCTGCACCGGTAAATGTGTTATTAAATGTAAATGTAAATGTGTTATTAAATGTAAATGTAAATGTAAATGTGTTATTAAATGTAAATGTAAATGTGTTATTAAATGTAAATGTAAATGTGTTATTAAATGTAAATGTGTTATTAAATGTAAATGTAAATGTGTTATTAAATGTAAAGGTGTTATTAAATGTAAATGTAAATTTGTTATTAAATGTAAATGTAAATGTGTTATTAAATGTAAATGTAAATGTGTTATTAAATGTAAATGTGTTATTAAATGTAAATGTAAATGTGTTATTAAATGTAAATGTAAATGTGTTATTAAATGTAAATGTAAATGTGTTATTAAATGTAAATGTGTTATTAAATGTAAATGTAAATGTGTTATTAAATGTAAATGTAAATGTGTTATTAAATGTAAATGTGTTATTAAATGTAAATGTAAATGTGTCAGTAAATGTAAATGTGTTATTAAATGTAAATGTAAATGTGTTATTAAATGTAAATGTGTTATTAAATATAAATGTAAATGTGTTAGTAAATGTAAATGTGTTATTAAATGTAAATGTGTTATTAAATGTAAACGTAAATGTGTTAGTAAATGTAAATGTAAATGTGTTATTAAATGTAAATGTGTTATTAAATGTAAATGTGTTATTAAATATAAATGTAAATGTGTTAGTAAATGTAAATGTAAATGTGTTATTAAATGTAAATGTAAATGTGTTATTAAATGTAAATGTGTTATTAAATGTAAATGTAAATGTGTTATTAAATGTAAATGTAAATGTGTTATTAAATGTAAATGTGTTATTAAATGTAAATGTAAATGTATTATTAAATGTAAATGTAAATGTGTTATTAAATGTAAATGTGTTATTAAATGTAAATGTAAATGTGTTAGTAAATGTAAATGTGTTATTAAATGTAAATGTAAATGTGTTATTAAATGTAAATGTGTTATTAAATGTAAATGTGTTAGTAAATGTAAATGTGTTAGTAAATGTAAATGTAAATGTGTTATTAAATGTAAATGTAAATGTGTTAGTAAATGTAAATGTAAATGTGTTATTAAATGTAAATGTAAATGTGTTATTAAATGTAAATGTGTTATTAAATGTAAATGTAAATGTGTTAGTAAATGTAAATGTGTTATTAAATGTAAATGTAAATGTGTTAGTAAATGTAAATGTGTTATTAAATGTAAATGTGTTAGTAAATGTAAATGTGTTATTAAATGTAAATGTAAATGTGTTATTAAATGTAAATGTAAATGTGTTATTAAATGTAAATGTAAATGTGTTAGTAAATGTAAATGTAAATGTGTTATTAAATGTAAATGTAAATGTGTTAGTAAATGTAAATGTGTTATTAAATGTAAATGTAAATGTGTTATTAAATGTAAATGTAAATGTGTTATTAAATGTAAATGTAAATGTGTTATTAAATGTAAATGTAAATGTGTTATTAAATGTAAATGTGTTATTAAATGTAAATGTAAATGTGTTATTAAATGTAAATGTAAATGTGTTATTAAATGTAAATGTGTTATTAAATGTAAATGTAAATGTATTATTAAATGTAAATGTAAATGTGTTATTAAATGTAAATGTGTTATTAAATATAAATGTAAATGTGTTAGTAAATGTAAATGTAAATGTGTTATTAAATGTAAATGTAAATGTGTTATTAAATGTAAATGTGTTATTAAATGTAAATGTAAATGTGTTATTAAATGTAAATGTAAATGTGTTATTAAATGTAAATGTGTTATTAAATGTAAATGTAAATGTGTTAGTAAATGTAAATGTGTTATTAAATGTAAATGTAAATGTGTTATTAAATGTAAATGTGTTATTAAATGTAAATGTGTTAGTAAATGTAAATGTGTTAGTAAATGTAAATGTAAATGTGTTATTAAATGTAAATGTAAATGTGTTATTAAATGTAAATGTAAATGTGTTATTAAATGTAAATGTAAATGTGTTATTAAATGTAAATGTGTTATTAAATGTAAATGTAAATGTGTTATTAAATGTAAATGTAAATGTGTTATTAAATGTAAATGTGTTATTAAATGTAAATGTAAATGTGTTAGTAAATGTAAATGTGTTATTAAATGTAAATGTGTTAGTAAATGTAAATGTGTTATTAAATGTAAATGTAAATGTGTTATTAAATGTAAATGTAAATGTGTTATTAAATGTAAATGTAAATGTGTTAGTAAATGTAAATGTAAATGTGTTATTAAATGTAAATGTAAATGTGTTAGTAAATGTAAATGTGTTATTAAATGTAAATGTAAATGTGTTAGTAAATGTAAATGTAAATGTGTTATTAAATGTAAATGTGTTATTAAATGTAAATGTAAATGTGTTATTAAATGTAAATGTAAATGTGTTATTAAATGTAAATGTGTTATTAAATGTAAATGTAAATGTGTTAGTAAATGTAAATGTGTTATTAAATGTAAATGTAAATGTGTTATTAAATGTAAATGTGTTATTAAATGTAAATGTGTTAGTAAATGTAAATGTGTTAGTAAATGTAAATGTAAATGTGTTATTAAATGTAAATGTAAATGTGTTAGTAAATGTAAATGTAAATGTGTTATTAAATGTAAATGTAAATGTGTTATTAAATGTAAATGTGTTATTAAATGTAAATGTAAATGTGTTAGTAAATGTAAATGTGTTATTAAATGTAAATGTAAATGTGTTAGTAAATGTAAATGTGTTATTAAATGTAAATGTAAATGTGTTAGTAAATGTAAATGTAAATGTGTTATTAAATGTAAATGTAAATGTGTTATTAAATGTAAATGTAAATGTGTTATTAAATGTAAATGTAAATGTGTTATTAAATGTAAATGTGTTATTAAATGTAAATGTAAATGTGTTATTAAATGTAAATGTAAATGTGTTATTAAATGTAAATGTGTTATTAAATGTAAATGTAAATGTATTATTAAATGTAAATGTAAATGTGTTATTTAATGTAAATGTGTTATTAAATGTAAATGTGTTATTAAATGTAAATGTAAATGTGTTAGTAAATGTAAATGTAAATGTGTTAGTAAATGTAAATGTAAATGTGTTATTAAATGTAAATGTAAATGTATTATTAAATGTAAATGTAAATGTGTTAGTAAATGTAAATGTAAATGTGTTATTAAATGTAAATGTAAATGTGTTAGTAAATGTAAATGTGTTATTAAATGTAAATGTAAATGTGTTATTAAATGTAAATGTAAATGTGTTATTAAATGTAAATGTGTTATTAAATGTAAATGTAAATGTGTTATTAAATGTAAATGTAAATGTGTTAGTAAATGTAAATGTGTTATTAAATGTAAATGTAAATGTGTTATTAAATGTAAATGTAAATGTGTTATTAAATGTAAATGTGTTATTAAATGTAAATGTAAATGTGTCAGTAAATGTAAATGTGTTATTAAATGTAAATGTAAATGTGTTATTAAATGTAAATGTGTTATTAAATGTAAATGTAAATGTGTTATTAAATGTAAATGTGTTAGTAAATGTAAATGTGTTATTAAATGTAAACGTAAATGTGTTAGTAAATGTAAATGTAAATGTGTTAGTAAATGTAAATGTGTTATTAAATGTAAATGTGTTATTAAATATAAATGTAAATGTGTTAGTAAATGTAAATGTAAATGTGTTATTAAATGTAAATGTAAATGTGTTATTAAATGTAAATGTGTTATTAAATGTAAATGTGTTATTAAATGTAAATGTAAATGTGTTATTAAATGTAAATGTGTTATTAAATGTAAATGTAAATGTGTTAGTAAATGTAAATGTAAATGTGTTAGTAAATGTAAATGTAAATGTGTTATTAAATGTAAATGTAAATGTGTTATTAAATGTAAATGTGTTATTAAATGTAAATGTAAATGTGTTAGTAAATGTAAATGTAAATGTGTTATTAAATGTAAATGTAAATGTGTTATTAAATGTAAATGTAAATGTGTTATTAAATGTAAATGTAAATGTTAGTAAATGTAAATGTAAATGTGTTAGTAAATGTAAATGTAAATGTGTTATTAAATGTAAATGTAAATGTGTTATTAAATGTAAATGTAAATGTGTTATTAAATGTAAATGTAAATGTGTTATTAAATGTAAATGTAAATGTTAGTAAATGTAAATGTAAATGTGTTAGTAAATGTAAATGTAAATGTGTTATTAAATGTAAATGTAAATGTGTTATTAAATGTAAATGTGTTATTAAATGTAAATGTAAATGTGTTAGTAAATGTAAATGTAAATGTGTTATTAAATGTAAATGTAAATGTGTTAGTAAATGTAAATGTAAATGTGTTATTAAATGTAAATGTAAATGTGTTAGTAAATGTAAATGTAAATGTGTTATTAAATGTAAATGTAAATGTGTTATTAAATGTAAATGTGTTATTAAATATAAATGTAAATGTGTTAGTAAATGTAAATGTAAATGTGTTATTAAATGTAAATGTGTTATTAAATGTAAATGTGTTATTAAATGTAAATGTAAATGTGTTAGTAAATGTAAATGTAAATGTGTTATTAAATGTAAATGTAAATGTTAGTAAATGTAAATGTAAATGTGTTAGTAAATGTAAATGTAAATGTGTTATTAAATGTAAATGTAAATGTGTTAGTAAATGTAAATGTAAATGTGTTATTAAATGTAAATGTAAATGTGTTAGTAAATGTAAATGTAAATGTGTTATTAAATGTAAATGTAAATGTGTTATTAAATGTAAATGTAAATGTGTTAGTAAATGTAAATGTAAATGTGTTATTAAATGTAAATGTAAATGTGTTAGTAAATGTAAATGTAAATGTGTTAGTAAATGTAAATGTAAATGTGTTATCAAATGCTGTTATATTCTAATAAAAATGTGTTTATATGTACTTTAAAGTCATCAGGTGTAGTCATTTTTTTGCCAACCCTAAAAGGTTTTCATCACTTTTTCACACCCTGGCTGTAGATAAAGCAGGGTTTTTAGGCCTGGATATTCAGCTTATTACAGTTGAAATTGAATTGAAAACACCTTGATTTATAGTTGAGTAGAAATGTCCACGTTAATAATAATAATATCTTGAATTTATATAGCGCCTTTCAAGAAACCCAAGGACGCTTTACAGGAACACATAGACATGGACAAACTATGTGAGGGGTGGGATGAGTGTAAGGGGTGGTTTAGTGAAGACTGTAGGCTGTGGTGAACAGGTGGTCCTTGAGACGTTTTTTGAAAATGTCCAGAGATGGAGCGCTACGAATGTCTGCAGGAAGAGTGTTCCAGAGGGTGGGGGCTGCAGCACTGAAGGCTCTGTCTCCATAGGTTCGGAGTTTGGTTTTGGGCATGGAAAGTAGGCCGGTGATCAGAAAGGTACTGGGGAGCCAGAGCATGGAGAGATTTGTATGTGAGGAGGAGGACTTTGTAGTTGATACGGGACTTGATAGGGAGCCAGTGGAGGTGGATGAGGGTTGGAGTGATGTGTTGCCAGGGTCTAGTGTGGGTGAGAACTCTAGCTGCAGAGTTTTGGACGTACTGAAGCCTGTCCAGGGTTTTGCTGGGAACTCCAGACAGGACTCCATTACAGTAGTCCAGGCAGGAGGTTATGAAAGCATGAATGAGTGTTTCAGCCACAGAATCAGGGAGTGATGGTCGGAGTCTGGAGATGTTCTTGAGATGATAGAAGGCAGATTTGGTGACAGACTTTATGTGGGACTGGAAAGAGAGGGTGGAGTCCAGGATGACGCCCAGGTTTCGGACCTCGGAGGATGGACAGATGGAGGTCCTGTCCACATCAAGCATGAGATCTCCAACCTTCTGCAGCAGCGCTTTGGGGGCCACCACCATGAGCTCTGTTTTATTGCTGTTGAGTTTGAGTTGGTTAGAGGTCATCCAGGCTTTGATGTCGTGGAGGCAGTTTACCAGGGAGTGGGGAGGGAGCTGAGTGGATGGTTTGGTGCTGAGATAGAGTTGGGTGTCATCTGCATAAGAGTGAAAGCTGAGACCGTGTTTGTGAATAATCTGTCCAAGGGGAAGCATGTAGATGGTTAAAAGGAGAGGTCCAAGAACAGAGCCTTGAGGCACGCCTTGGTTAACTGGGGTGGGGGATGAGTGAGAGGTGCTGATGGTAACAAACTGTTTTCTTTGTGAGAGATATGAGTGAAACCAGGAGAGAGCTGTACCAGTGATGCCAAGATGGTGAGACAGGCGGTCAAGGAGGATGGTGTGGGATATTGTGTCGAAGGCAGCGGTTAGGTCAAGGAGAATGAGGAGGCTGATGTGTCCAGAATCTGCAGCTGTGAGGAGGTCATTGGTTATTTTGATAAGGGCGGTCTCAGTGCTGTGGTGAGTGTGAAATCCTGATTGAAGAGGTTCATGGAGCTCATGGTTGGACATGTGTTGCTGGAGTTGGGCAGCGACTGCTTTTTCGAGAATTTTGCTGATGAAGGGAAGGTTGGAGATCGGTCGATAGTTGGAGAGGTCCTCCGGGTCTGACCCAGGCTTCTTGATGATGGGGGTTACTGAGGCAGTTTTGAAGGATGAGGGGACAATTCCAGATGATAATGAGGTATTGATGATGTCTACCATGATGGGGCACAGAACAGACAGAGATGCTTTCACCAGTGGTGTGGGCATGGGGTCGAGGGAGCAGGTGGATGCCTTGGCCTTCTTGACCCATTCAGCCACTTGGAGAGTGTCCACGGGTGTGAAGCAGGAAAGACGGCAGTGAGGCGGAGGAGCGGTGTCCTGATGTGAAGTGAAATCCTGAGGTGGAGGTCCAGATGAAAGTTGCTGCTGGATGGAGGCAACTTTATCCTGGAAAAACTGCAGGTGCCCAGTGCAGCGGTCGACGTTGGCTGGGAAATGAAGGTTGTCAGTGGGGCGGAGAAGGCGATTTATTGTGGAGAAGAGCATCCGGGGATGGTTTTGCTGGTCACTGATGAGGGATGAGTAGTAGCTGGACTTTGCTCTGGAGAGAGCTTCTTTGTAGGAGCGCACATGCTCTTTATAGGCCTCCAGATGGACGGTGAGGCCAGATTTTTTAGAAAGTCTCTCCAGCTGTCAGCCAGAAGCCTTCATGAAGCGGAGTTCAGCAGTAAACGTTGTTTCAATATTCCTGATAATTGAAATACCATTGAAATTCTGTTGTTCTATGTTCAGAATTTCAATGTTGTTTCAATATTAAAAAATGGTGTGACATGATGTAGAATCAACATCATATTTCAATGTTGATTCAATGACTTAATGTTGAAAAAATAACATTGGTTCAGTAGAGTTTCAATAACTGCTTGCTGTCTGGGTACTCAATTACAATAACCTGAGTAAATGTAATTAGTTACTTTCCAGCCCTGATTTCTGTGTTTTGTACATAAATGTTAGCTATTCCCATTAACACATTAAAAACATTAATTTTATTTTTTAGTTTGGATGCTGCTGATGAGGAGGGTCTCCAAAAGAATTACTGACTGATAAGAAAAAGAGGAAGAAGTCCATCTCCTTCACAAATGTCCACTCCTACAGACTTCAGGACCTTCAGGGGCTCCAACAAGTCCTTCTCCTAACAGTCCAGAACAGAGAGGGGAGACAGGAAACTCTCTTCATCTGTGTGCAGAAAGGTAAAACCCAGAATATCCCAGCAGTGACAGAGGAGTGGAGGACTTCCTGATCTCCCAGAGAGAACCACAGTCCTTTTCAGATCCACAACAGTCCAGCTCACAGCTCAGGTTACTGCATACATGCCAGTGGGTCCAGAGTGTGACTCTAATAGTCACTACCATTATGTACAGAGATGATCATCAGTGGACTAAAGAGACAGTTCATACACACTGGTCAAATACATGAGTCTAGTTTAACTCATTTAAAGAATCAACTGAGACAAATCACTTCAGCCTTCACTAAAGTAATGTAATGTAATGATGTTATATGTTAAATTTCTCTCAGTATCTATAATGTGGTTTGAAATAAAAGGAACAAAATCTCAAGGTCTGTTACCTCATTTTTCTCCACTGGGGTTTAGATCAGTGGTTTATGTGCAGATTATCTAGAGTTGACTGCATCAGTAACAGTGATCATCAGTTAGGGGGTCCCCAATCACAATTTGATTAGGGCCCCAAGTAAGCTTGCCAAAGCACGACGAGTCTGAAGTACCATCTTCGGGCAAAACGCATCTTTGCTAATGCTAGCAAAGACGCTAACAACAACACAGGTAAGCCCTGATAGCTAAAGTTGCTAATGTGCTAATGTCAGCAAAGACACTAACAACAACACAGGACTAACTATGCAGTCCAGCAGACCTGGATTTGTCCCCACTAGACAACATTAATTAATCACTAATGGGTCACCAGAGACTGCAGACCATGGACCTCGTTGATGACAAGGGGCTTCAAGACATCATCCGGGTCGCCTCGGATGACCCGTACCACAGAACACCTACAAGAACTACTGTCACAAGAATCTGACATCAAAAGACTGAAGTGTACCAGACCTCCCATGACCTCAAAACTTTGACAGGACAAGTACCCCCATATCTCCAAAATCTTTAGAAAAGTTCTGGACTTCCTTTCACACCGCAGTGTGAATTTAACAATGACACATGACCAGGGCGGCCCACAGATGTTGGGTCTGATACTGAAGTTATTTATTTGTGCCACTTGTTCACCTCTTTAACCACTTTTCCTGCAAATTATTCCACTTTTCATCAATTTTGTGCACTTTTTACCCTATTTGCCCATTTTTACCAGTTTTCACAACATTTTAACCTCTTTTCATCACTTTTTTTTCCCTCCATTTTTGCCTCTTGTGCTCTCACTAAATCTTCACTGAATATATAAGTTCACTTCATAGTCACAAAGAGTTTGGTCCTATGTTCATGTTTAGCATAAAAAATAAGAGACAAAAACAGTGATTGATTGTAAAATCATTGTAATTGAAGGAAACAAGTCTGAGATTTATCAGCATTTTAACATTTCATTCTCTCGATGTTGTCTACCATTTTATAAAGAGTAAAAGAAACTTTAATCAGTCATTTTTACCTTACAGTGACATGGAAAATATTATCTAAAAAAATAAAATGAAGATTTCTTACCTTATAGAAGATCCCACTGGATCATCAGGCCATGCCCCGACAAACTCAACAGAGGTGTTCTCACTCACATCAAAGAATCAATCTGTGGTTAGATGGACCCTGACCTAACCAAGAGATGTTGACAGTGTCATACAACTGTAACCTAACACACCTGCTGAGTTGTTCTGACTCACGTCGATGAAATCAACAACAGCATACAGGTGTGCCTTTACAAACCGGTTCAACCACGCCGTATCCTCCAGTCACTGTAGGAATGTCTCTGAAATTGTTTTTATTTCACTGAACAAGAATCAACCTGTTTTTATTCTATGATGAATTATTACCTCCTGTTGCATGAAATGACTCTGCCCTCTGACTCTGATACTCAAAGCTTTACTTCTATAAAGACATGAACTAAAGCAGGAACTTGAGATCTCAGGACTTTGGAGATCCAAAGTTTAGAAAAAAAGAGCTTTGGTATTTTCTGTAGTGGAATAAATTTATGAACTCTGATATAATTTATTTATCATTTTATTTGTCAGGGACAGTACATAGGCATTGTTGTATTTAATTACAGTGCAACAGATGCAATGTATAAAAGACTTCTAGCCATGGCTAATTTGCAGTCCTTGTCCCTGGTTAGGCTTTTAAGGAGTGACACCCATGATACAACAGAATAAAATGGACATAAAGACTAACAATGACAGCAGACATAGATGGACAACCACACAGAGGCTTAAAAACACTAAGGCAGACATAGACACGCAGACTAATGACACTAAAAATAACAGCTAAGAGCAACAGGTGAAGTATTTAAGAACAAAGAGAAAAAGAAGAAGTGTATAATGAAATATGGTGGATGATGTAAAACACATCAAACATGTAGCTCAGTGTTCACAGATTTCCTTTGAGCTGTTGTTTTACCGTGTTATTGAACACTCTGGAGTCAGTCAGGGTTTTTATTTCTGATGGGAGAATATTCCAGATCTGTGGGCCTTTAGCTGAGAAAGAGGACTGACCAAATGTTGTTTTACAGTCTGCAGGTTTACAGTCTCCACTGACTGCTTCTCTTATAGTGGCTCCTTTACTGGAGTAGTTCTGAATGATTTCACTGACCAGTTGTGGAGAAAGATCATTCACACACTTAAATGTCAGTTTAATGAATGAGAAATGTACGACGTCTTCAAAGCTCAATAAATTATACTTCTGTTAACTTTACAATGGTGCCATTTCATCCTCTTCTGATCCAGAGTTTTTAGGGTCTGTTTGTTCAAAGATAACAGCGGTTTCATCGCTGATAGGAGTACCTACCTGTGTTTCTACAAGCTAAAGTCAATCAGATTCAGCTACATACGGCCGCAACGCTCGCCATCTTCAACCAGGCCTGCAACCTGTTTTCTTTTTACTGGTTTATTTTCTTATTGCCGGCTTGTGTGTGAGTGTGTGTGGCCCACAAGGTTAATTACCATTAAAATTCCTACAAGAGCTCTTTAAGGTGTTCAGTAATATTCTTAGGTCAATATTAATCTTAAAGGTGTTCAGTTTTTTATCTAAGGTAAACATTAAGAGTTAAGGAACTCACACTCAGTGAAAAGGAAAACTTAAAAAGGTTAAAGGAACATTACACTGATTTCATAAAACTCATTTTGAGAAAGGTCAGTAAACCAAAAGGTGAACAATTCATTTCATTGCTGATATATACATATACATATATATATATATGTATATGTATATATGTATATATATATATATTTATGTATTTGTGTGTGTGTGTGTGTTAATACATTTTGAAGTTAATTCATTAAGACATAGTTGTCTATAGTTGTTCCATAGACCGGGGACCCCCACTGTACCTGGAGGTGGCTGAACACAGCCATGAACATTCAAGAATAGTCATGTGGAGACAAGGCCGCCCATTAGGGGGAAAATCATGGTCCATTGTAAAGTTAAGCTGTGGTATATGCTTAACAATGAAACAAATATCTTCTTAATTCATTTATGTAGTAAGTAGCCCTCT